>NC_081195.1:11236516-11519016 GCF_902713425.1 Acipenser ruthenus | reverse complement strand
GCCAATAGGCTAACGGTAACACAAATCAAATCATGCTGCTGCATTACACATACTGTACAATGCTAAACAAAAATTAACATGATGTTAAACTGAAACTAAACGTTTTGCGCACGTTTTTGTTTTACCATAGTCTACTTGGTACACAAAACAGATCATGGTGACGTATTAACACGTTATGATACTATACAGTACCTTAAATATACTGTACACACTTTACAGAAATAAATAACTTTTTTAAATGTACAGACTAACTGTGTAGCGTACAGGTGCTTACAAGTAACACAGCCTACCTACTACTTTTGTTTTCTTTTGGTAAACTATTTTCTTTGCAAAAAGCAATTAAAGACTTCAAATTCAGAATATTGTAGCCCACATCTTGCATTTTGAACTGCTGGAGTCCATCAGTATTTCTGAAAGCGTCTTGCCCTTTTCCAGCCAATCGATCTCAGTTTGTTTAAACTCTGTAGAGTATGTTTATATCCCCTCTTTTAATCATATTCTTAATTTTAGTAGGCTACTTGTATCTGTTGTTGGGTTTATTTTCTCCAGTCAGCAAGAGTGTTTTTTTTTTTCAACGGGTCTCTTTGGATAATGCAATTCCTAGAGTCACACTAAATTGGTTATGATGGGGAACATAGCAGGCATATCAGAATGTACGGCATAACAGTGTCTGTATATCCAGGGATTAAAAGTCCTGGACATGAGGGACAGGTTAAGAAAACCTACATTCACTCCCACAGTAACTCGCAGTATTAAAAGGATACGTACTTGTCAATGCAGATCAACTGTTCTGAAATACAAGGTTCTGTGGCTGAAAAAATATGGCAGGAGATAGCTGATCAGGTTAATGCGGTTGGTACTGTAAAAGGGGAAATCATATACTGTCAGAAGTGCTGGCAAGATGATGGTAAGATTGTAAACAAAACTGCGGGGTCTTCTCACTCTTGTGGATCATGTTCCAAGATATCTCCTTCCTCTTGATGTACAGTCCACACAAGCACACTGAAGTCTGGCATTTTCTTAGTGCAACGAATAGGCTACAAACATGATTTATATGTTTTCCAACCAGTAAGTAGCCTATCCTGTTCAGACAAGTTAACAATGCAATTTAATGTATGGGTTACAAATAGCAAAATACTTAAATTACGTAATTATTGGATAATTAACATAGACTTTTTTTATTATTACTTTTGCTTAAATACATATTCCTAAATGCAGAAATTATGCTAGGAAATGATACCGTTAAGACACATCTCATTCTCTGCCTGGTCTGAGCCATGTGTTAGTTATGATGCCGGTAAGGGTCCATTAACGGCACAATACAGATTTATGAAATCTGACGAAAAACCTGCTAATGAGAAAATTGGTCACTAAGGTCATGTTATTCTACCATCGTGATGAGTGATGTTTTTTGGCGGTAAATGGCATCACCAGATGAAATACTGTCATGTTAAACACTATTGGAATGATAAAGTAATGTTTTATGCATATGGGCCATCATCTGTTGTTGTTAAAACTTAGAGCATAACTTCCGTTAAATTAGTCACAGGCTCTCTAACATTAAGATGATGTTTCTGTCTTTTGTTCAAATTAATCTACTTTATGGTGTTTTGGTAATATTGTCAGTAAAGAAAATGCATTATTTTGGCCTGACCAGGTTTATCCAAACCCCAGCCAAACCTCTGGATCAACCTGGGGCTGCTATACTGCCAACAAACAGCAGTATTTAATCCTCCCTCTGCCAAGCTCTATATCTTTATAGCTCAAAATCGCATTCTTATGGTAAGCAACTGCTTAGAAAAGCAATATCTGAGTTACCTGAATCTGTCAAAAAGTTATACAGCAAAGAAGTCATCATTCTGCCCAAGACATGAGCCCAAAGGCCAATACAATAATGCATTGTTTTTATAATATCCAAATTCAACCCCAAGATAACGTGAAGCTGGCTGGCCTTCAGGAAAGGTTTGATCTCGTGAAGCACATAAGTGCTTTCATTTTATTGGAAGGTTATTATAGCCTATGTATAAAACACGTAACCATTTAAATCAAAGAACATGCCTATAATATAGATTCCTAGATTGGGTGCTGGCGACCGTTTCCTTTCCTGAGTCTTGTAGTGGAGTGAGTCGGGAAACAAAGCATTGCTACAGTATCTTAGGAAACAGACGTTCTACGGTTTAAAGAGTTAAAGTTTATATCTGCTTCAGCTAATAAGTAAATAGGTATGAACATGACAGAATTAAGGTAATTCCTTTTTTCATACAGCAAACACAATCCCACTTTGATCACGTGACTGTACAGTATAACATGGCAAGACATTTCTTTCCTTTTTATTTATGGGTCTTAAGCATTTTGAAAATTAAAGTTTCATCCCTAAGCCTTAGGTTTCTTTATCTCTTCAGCCTTCAATAGGTTTAGTCATGCAAGGCAAAGGTGCTTAGAACTTTGCAAAGACTTTGGTTAAAGCACAGGAAAATGTAGATTGTCAGAACCCTTTGTGAGAGGTTTACTGCTTAAATCCATTGCCCTGTACATTTGAGACCCTTTTTCAGAAATTCTAAAGTTTCTTTCGACATCAAACTCAGGATTATCTTTGATTTCCTCCTAGGTGAAAGGAGTTTAAATTCCACAGCTGTTGGAACTGGCAGACAAAAGGGGGGAAATGTTTAGTCACCAAATTTATTAAGACTGGGCTACCTCTTGTCAGAAACATTTTTCTTCCACATGCTAATTAACAACATTTACCACCCCTGCCCTTAGGCTTGGGGCTTGTCTCTTCTTCCAAGTGTCAGAAACCAGAATTGACAGTTGAAGGCAAAAACGATTTGCATGCAAATCCACATCAAAAGCAATCCCTTGCCCTTAAGTTGTCAAATTTTTTGCTACAATCGTGGTACTTGCACACTAAAAGGCAAAAAAACAGAGTCAACTTTATGACCACTTCTTTAAAACAGATTTGGCTTATATTTCATTATGCTGTACAGCAGATAACCCCAATACAGGACCAACCAAGATGAAAAGTAAGAACAATTGAATTTATTAAGAATACTATGTATATGTTATGGACTGATGCCCGGGCAGTTCGCGAAGTGCCCAGCTGCGGTGGGCAGATGCCGAATTAGCATCGAATTTTATGTCATTTCAGCATCTGCCCGGGCAGTTCGTCAACTGCCCACAACCACACAGGCTGATGGCGAAGAAAGATTTTTAATAGATACAGTATACTAATAATAGAGAGTGAATTACCTCTGGCAAAAGCGCACCGCTTAAATACTTTCTGACAATGCAGTTTAGAGCAACGGAACTCAACAAAATATCAATCCACAGGTTACAGAATGGATTAGATACGGGGTGGAGGGTCAGAATAAAATGCAGCAATGTTTTATTATATTCTTGTTGCAGTAATGCATACAGATCTCAGTGCAGAGTTGCTTTGCTTGAATGAGAGGTCATAAAACAGGAAAAGATACAGAAGTTCAGTTATGTAAGGAGTTCATATCTACCACGTCATGCTTTTAAACTTTAATTTCCACAAAGCCGCGTCCTGGTCAAACTTCACTGGCGACATCTTTCATTCGTGCAGCACTTCCTCTCTATTCCAGTTGTATTCCCAAAATACGATTAAAATTACTATTATAAATGAGTTGTTTGGCACTGCGTTCTTCCTGAGTTTCAGGTAATTATATTTAACTGGGTGGCTTTTAGACGTTTAAACTGTGTTTATTAGTCTCTTGCTGATATTGAATGGACTCTCATTCAACAGAACTCTGCACAGAGATCTACATTGCATTACTGCAATAAGAATACAATAAAATATTGTTGCATTTTATTCTGGACTCGTTTTCCCCCCCAATTACTCCTAACCTCTATATCTAACCCACGATGAAAATAACCTTGTGCATTAATATTTTGTTGGGTACCATTGCTCTAAACTAGCGTTGTCAGAAAGTATTTAAGTTATTTAAATAAACATGGCAATGGGTGGCTCGATGGTGGTGCACTTTTGCGCTTAAAGGCAACAGAGGTAATTCACTCTCTATTAGTAGTATACTGTATCTGTTAAAAATCTTTCTTCGCCATCAACCCGGGTGGCTGTGGGCAGTTGATGAACTGCCCGGGCAGATGTCAGCATCGGTCCATAACATATATAAGAAAGACATTCATGAGTCCAAAGTTTGGGGGGGGGGGGGGGGGTTGACTAATACACAAGCAAAAACCCCATGTCAGCAAACCTTTAATGTCTGCAAAAGTCATGGCTGGTGTGTGGTTACTGCAATCCCTGTCTGTACCTAGCAGGGTTTAGGACCCAGGGGAGCCCTGTGGCAGGCATGCATTCGCTGTGTGAGTTCACATACAGTACTTAGCCACGCACCTGCACCCTGCGAACACCTAAAGTGCACTCTAACAACAGTTTCAATTTCAGGAGTTAATTTTTTGTTTTCTGTTACACTAAACTTACCCTCTCTGTTTCAATAACAAATAAAAATATTTTTAAAAAAAATTATAGCTGAATCTCGCCCTCACAATGGGGGGCTTGACTTTTACACAAGGTCGAGTTTTACTCGAGCAAATACGGTATCTTTTTTGGCTGATGGGAACATCATTTAAAAGTGTTATACTACTATAGGGTAGATGTACTAAAGTGTTGCGACTATTGCGATAGGCGAGTCAGAAGTCTAGGGTGAAATGTACTAAACATGCGCAATGCTGTTAGCGACTTTTTAGGGAATGCTTTGCGACAGCAGTTTTTCTTTGCGGTTCAACCTTAGATGAATATGTAATTGTGGGTGTTCCTGCATAAATTCGAAAAAAGGGGGCGGAGATAGTGCAAATGAGGGTTCTCAAACATTATAATAAGATGTACTGAAGCTGCCAACAATTGCGACACTTAAAATTGCATCAATTTGTTAAGAATGTTGTAAAGCATGTTTTAAACAGTTGCAATTGTTGCTGGCATTTCCCATTCTGCTTTTTCTCATGTGTTGCCAGTTGTACTCAATGCATTTTTGAGGCGAACACCCAAGTACTGTACCTAATTTTCACTGTAGTCAGGGTGTACTTACAAGCCTTGAAAACAAATTTCTGTTGCATTTCTGGTTTCCCCAATGTTTTGGGAACAATAAACTGCACACATGTGCCACTAACCCCTCCAGCTCATTCTGACTATGATCTATTTTGTGTCACTTGTCTAGGCTACCAAATTGGCCAAGTTAAAAATAATAATACAAACAAAAACAATGTTATTTAGATTCTTGCACCCTTGCATGTGTAGACATTATCCTTCTGGCACCCTCTGCTGCAGCAAAACACAACTCAACTCCCACTATTTATTTGAACAATGTCGCACGACTCTCACAATGTATGCTAGAGATATCGCTAATAAGACGCAATAAATATTTTAATTAGTATATTGCAGCTCTCTTTATTAACATATTTTCTCTAAGTACATACGACAAAATGCAAACTTTGCGAATTGTCACAACAAAAATGCAAATGGCGGTATGTGTTAGGTTAGGTTATTATCATAACCCTGTTTCCCTGAAATAGGAATATTAACCATTACAAATGGTTATAACGTGTTTCCCTTTAAGACACCCAAACTGAAAACTCTGTATCAAAGACTCTGGCTAGAGCAGGGTGGCGCTGCTGCAGCTCTGCCCCGCAACCACAAAATAGCAGCGCGCCCTTCCAGCAATGTCATTTTCTTTCAGACTGTGACCATGAACGCCACAACCCCAAAGTTAATGGTTAATATTCCTATTTCAGGGAACCAGGGTTATGATAATAACCTAATGTTCCCTTTCAAGTAGGGAATATTAACAATTACAAATGGGTGAGTATACCCAAGCTGTCGCAAGGACATGGCATACAACCCAAATGCAAGGGTAGACTGGGAAGCCTCCCTCACTACTCTTGTGCCAAATCCAGGATTCTGTGAGTCCATCGACATTCAGCCGATAGAACCTGGCAAACGTATGGGAGGAAGCCCACACTGCTGCACTGCATATGTCCTGGATGGAAGCACCGTGGAACAACGCCCATGAAGTCACCTAACCCCTGGTGGAACGGCCAGTGAGCTTCTCAGGCAGGGGCAGATTGGCCAGTTTGTACGCAATCTGTACTGTACTTGCTAACCATTTGCACAGACGCTGTTTAGACAGAGCCTGTCCCTGGGAATTAGCCCAGTAACAAACAAATAGCTGTTCTGACTGCCTCCAGCTTTTAGTTCTCTCCACATAATATGCTAACACCCGCACTGGGCAAAGTGTATGGAGCTGGCGCTCTTTGTCAGACTAGAATGGAGGGGAATGGAAAGCCTCCAATTCCACTGACTGATTTATGTGGAAAGCCGAGATGGTCTTCGGCAGGAAAGCTGGGTTAGTACAATGGGTGACCTTCGTTCTGGCCTCTGAAAAAATTAGACAAGCTTTCGAAATTGAAAGTGCTTGCTTAGCCGAGCTGATCGCAAGCAAGAAAGCTGTCTTGAAAGACAAACATTTGAGCTCAGCTGAATGCATGGGCTCAAATGGAGGTTTTGTCAATGCATTAAGCACTATATTTAACCTCCAGCGAGGAACTAAATCCTTCATTGGTGGCCTAAGCTGCCGAGTGCCTTTCGCCATTAAATGAGCTCCTGAGGAGACTGAATCGATTTTTACATAGCACACAGAAATGGCTGCCAAACAGACCTTTAGAGTAGGGGGATTTCCCCTCATCAAAAAGGTCCTGTAAAAACTGCAGTACAACTGCCATTGGGCATGTCGTGGGTTCGAACCCACGAGCCAAACACGACGTCTGGAACACGCCCCACTTGTACCCATATTAGGAACGAGGCTGCCCTAGCATTTTGTAAGGTGTCAATCACCCTGTTTGATAGCCCTAGATGGCTCAAATGCAACCATTCAGGGGCCAAGCTCAGAGCTGCAGGCTCGATGGGTTGGGGTGCCCTGCGCCTGACTGAGCAGGTCGTGACGCATCGGCGGTTTCCACGGCTGGCCGCTCAGCGCTGCATCAGAGTGTAGAACCAGACTCTCCTGGGCCAGAGGGGCTATTAGGAGCACCGCGGCCCGGTCTTGTCTGATTTTCTCCAAACAGCGGGAACGGGTACAGAAGACATGCTGGCCACAGGTGTGCCATTGCGTCTATCTCCACAGGTCCTCCTTCTCCGTGTATGGAGAACCATAGGGGACTCCTCTGCCATCTCGAATCTCTCCCACAAGAGGCTGACTACCTCAGGATGGAGTCTCCACTCTGCACCACTGGAGACCCCCGTCGAGAGGAGGTCCGGGCGACCACAAACCACCTGGTGGTTTATGTAGGACACCACTGTTGTGTTGTCCGTGCGGACGAGCACGTGTCTCCCCTGAACCTGATCCAAAAATTGCTGCAATGACAGGTAAACTGCTTGCAGTTCCAAAACAATGATGTGGTGACCCTCCCACGGGGGTTGCCACACACCTTGTACGCCTGGCCCTCCCAAGCCCTGCCCCAACCTGAGTTGGACACGTCTGTGGTGATGACCTCTCTCCTGGTGACGCTGCCCAGTGCTACACCTAAGTGTAGATGAGCCGACTGTTTCCACCAGGAGAGTGCCTGTAGACAGTGATTTGACACTGTCACAAGCTTGTTGAGGTTCAACACCAGTTGACAAACTGTGCGGTTGAACCAGAGCTGCAGAGGGCGCATATGTAGAAGACCCAGTGGGAGGGTATTTGATGCTGCTGCCATCAAACCCGGAAGCCTCTGGAAAACCAGTACTGGAAGTACCCTGCCGAGTTGAAACAACTCGAGGCATGCGGTTACTCTTTCCATTCTGTCCTCCGACAGAGTGGCCAACATGAACGCCGAGTCCAAACGCACTCCCAGATAGGTGACTATCTGCGCGGGCGCTAGTCGACTCTTGCATCGTTCACTTTCAGACCTAACCGATGTAAGTGGTTGGTGATGTGTTCCGTGTGCTCACACGCTTGTGCTGGAGACCCTGAGCAGATGAGTCAGTCATCCAGATAGTTGAGGACTCTGATGCCTCTGAGTCTCAAAGGGGCCAGAATGGCTTCCATGCATTTTGTGAAACATGTGGAGCCAGAGAGAGGCCAAATAGTAGAACACAGAACTGGTACACTATGCCCTGAAAAGCGAACCTCAGGTATTTTCTGTGCGCTGGTTTTATGGGGATGTGGACATAAGCATACTTTAGGTCTTTGGTGGAGGGGTCTACTATGAAAATGGCCCATTTCTGCAGCACCTGAGTGACAGCTTGGGGGTCTGTGACAGATGTTCTTGTCACACCATGGAATGGAGGAGGGTCGTGTTGGAATTAGAGAGAGTAGTCAGTTTGCACCTTGTTGAGAACCCAGAGGTCCGTGATGCATTGGTTCCAGTAGTCTAGGTATCTCCTGACAGTCTCTGACAGTCCGGGTAGACCGGAGGAGCTACAGGGAGAACTGTCGGCTGCTCATCATAAATAGAGCGCCTTTCAGTTTGTGTTGCAGGCCAGGGCACCCGCAAAACTGCAGTCGCCCGCTGCATTAACGACATAAGAGTGGCCGAAAGCAACTCTGCATCATCTGATGGGAGGACCAGCTGGTAATCTACCTCCTCTGAGGCAGAGATAGAGGACATGTCATCTATCTCATCATTCACTGTCTGTAAGGGTGCAGCAGTGACGGTGGAGTTGGAGTTGAGCGCTCTTGATGTCTGTCAAAGTCTTCTCTGCATGCTCGGGCCCGAGGCATACAATGCACTCCATGTGACCGTCCTTTGCAGGCAGCTTGGCCTTGCAAGTGGTACATGCATGGAATCCAGACAGGTTAACAATACTGTGTAACAGTGTGCAATACACTTATGTTCTTATGTTCTTATAAAGTGCACTTTTTGTACTGTATATTAGTACCTGCATACTGTACTTGATGCTCGGTACTCACACACAGTGCCGACACTAGCACTGGGTACTCGGTGCCGATACAGTGCACACGGCATCAACACTCGACACCGACACCGATGTGCGATAGAGTGTACTCGATACTCGACACCTACACGTGTACTCTCGGCGCCGACTCGATGCAGTAACCTCAAACTCACAAGAGAGATCGGGGGCAATAAATCGCAGTTACTGCAAGTGGCACGTTAGCAGGGATGCCCACCTGCAAGTCAGCCACTTGCTAAAAGCATAGTCAATGCGAACACAACACCAGCAGCAGCCTGCATCGAAACAATAACCTCAGCCCCTAAGGATCGGAGGCAACAAGTCGCAGTTACTGTATGTGGTGAATAAACAGGTGTGCCCATCTGCGAGTCAGCCACTATAGAAAAAGCCTACTACGATCCCGTGAAGGAACGACTAAATCGAGCCGCAGGCTTCCCATGGCATACAAGGCCGCGGTGGGACTAACCTAGCACAGACAAAAAACAACATAAATATAGCTCGAAATAATTGTATACTTCATTAATAATAATAATAATAATAATAATAATAATAATATATAGCACTAAAAACAAGTTAAAAGCGCCAATAACAGGTATATATAGAAGAAAGATACATTTATCTGTCTCAGGAGTAATCAGCACAGCTGAAAAAAGAAAATGTCATTGCTCGAGAAGCTCACTGGCCATTCCACCAGGGGTCAGGTGACTTCATGGGCGTTGTTCCAAGGTGCTTCCATCCAGGACATATGCAGTGCAGCAGTGTGGGCTTCCTGCCTTACATTTGCCAGGTTCTATCGGCTGAATGTCGTGTATCCGCAGAATCCTGGATTTGGCACAAGAGTACTGAGGGCGGCTTCCCAGTCTACCCTTGCATTTGGGTTGTATGCCATGTCCTTGTGATAGCTTGGGTATACTCACCCATTTGTAATGGTTAATATTCCCTACTTGAAAGGGAACGTTAGGTTATTATCATAACCCTGGTTCCCTGAAATAGGAATATTAACCATTAACTTCGGGGTCGCGGCGTTCATCTGAAAGAAGATGACACTGCTGGAAGGGCGCGCGATTTTGTGGTTGCGGGCAGAGCCGCAGCAACACCACACTGCTCTAGTGAGAGTTTTTGGTATAGAGTTTTCAGTTTGGGTGTCTTAAAGGGAAACACCCATTTGTAATATGTAAGGGATATGTGCTGTGGAAATAATCAGACTCTATTCTTCATGAATAATTTGGAATAACCCAGGCCTCATTTAAGCAATTGAAGATTTTAATTAATTATTGAAAATACATTTTGGAAGCCCTTTCATATCAGTTGTGTACCTAACATCCCTGGCACAGGATTATTTTCAGGGCTACACCAAAGTGCCCAACTGTGCCAAGTAAGATACAAAGCAATTGTGGACAGAAAGAAAGCCAATGCCACTTTTAGATTTGGTGATTAACTGCAGTTTTGACAAAACTTTAAGCACTACATCCCAAGCTAACAAAGCTGTAAGGACATCAGCATGTATAAACATCATTAACAACTGGCTCGACATAGGTTAATTGTTCTTACCTACCTAAATTATTGTTTTCCATGCTTTGTTAAAATAAACAGAAGATCATACGTGACTAGTGCCTAAACATAGCCATGTGTTATATATGTGTTCAAGGCATTAAAATGTCTTGTTTGTAGTTCTAATTAACTCTAATGCAAAAATACCAGAGCCCAAATGTTGCTGGGATAATAATTTCTAAAGAGTGGAAAATTAGATTTTCAATAACCGTAATATAACTGAAAATACTTTCACCCCAGAAAAATAAAAGAAAAACAAAAACAAAAACAAAAGAAAACCTTACAAATGTAGTCCCCTTATTAAATTAAAATATCCATATCAAATTTTAGTACTAAAGACCCAGATTTCTAAAAAACAATGACAATTTTGGATGAAATTACTCAACAATAGGTAAAATTTGGTGGACATCACAGATGGTCATTTTCACCCAACAAACCTGTTGTGTCCATGCACAGATTCCTCAAAATAACAGTTGTAGATGCTACAACATAAAGATCGAATAAGTTGCACACAAGACCTTAAAACATCCACTGACTAAACTATTACACTCATACAGGTGCTTGTGTATTTACCAGTACCAAATTTCAACTGGAGACAAACAATTTGGGGATTTGGGTGTATACCATCTGAATTTTAAAAAATTGGGTTTGTATTCGATGTATCTTGACATGATTCATATACAAACCTCGACATGTGAATCTGGCTTAACCAAGATCATCTGGAACCAATCCTAGTCACAAGAAAAACAGGCTTTATGTAGTTTTGTGACACTACATATACTATTAATGAAAAATGTAACCATGAACCAACAGTGAAATCAAGCATAAACTGGACCAGAGGGTCACAGGTTAAAGTACTGCCTGGGGTAAACCTATACAGGTCAACAAAATCCAGGGCTATACATATATTTAGTGACCTCCCCCGGTGTATCATATAAGAGAAGATCAATATCATATGTTTTTATAAAACACTATTTGTCATTTTAACAATTTGCCTACCTATTAAATCGATCTTTGCTTTGTTATTCATTGTTAATTGTGACGAGAGTACTGAGTACAAATAGCAAACAATTTTAGATTGAGCAAAATATCTCCAAGACAACAGCATACATTACAAGATAAAGGCTTTTACATTTGGAAGACTGTTTCTCTGGTTTTTAGTTTTAAATTTAATGACAACAATGTAATAGTTGATTTTAATATTTTCCAACACATCTACATCGTCTGTAATTAAAGTTGTCATATTAGTTTAATAAAAGGCCCTGGCATCAAGTTTAAAAAACTGCCACGGTGTCCGAAAGAATGAAAAGCACGGCACACATGCAGACGATCACAGGATCCAACAACCGCAGGTCGCCTGTTACCATCAATCAGCAAGCAAATGGCTTTCCCGACACTGCTTCTGCTCCTTAACATGGGCTTACGTGACCACCACCAACTTCAGAATGAATACAAGATTCCCAAATGTGCTTTAAAAAAAAATTGAAGACCTGACAAAATGAAAGTTTTTCTTGAAAACTAAACAAAATCATGAATAAGTTTGCTCAATATCACTCTTTTGAAGTCTAAATGTCTTCTGAACCCCCTCACTCACCCTGTACAGAGCGAAATCAGATTTAAAACTGTCAAAGCCAGGGATGACAGATAAATTCATCTTCTCCTCATGAGTTTACATCTGGGATGCTGATCTGGCCCTAAGAAGCAGCACAAGGTCTCTACAAGCTGTCTTTTAAAGTTGATGTTTTCATGGCTAGAGATGAATTACCCTGTCATGAGAATCTATTTATTCAGCAGTTAAGAGGGTGCGGTTCTAACTTCAGGACAGGATGCATGGGCTAAGGTCTACTTGAAGCATATGTTTAAATCTGGTACTGTTAGTACTGCAACAGAAAGAATTTAAGGATTTTATGAAAAAGAAGGACTACAAACTAATTTACTTATGCAGCTGAGATAGACAAGACACCACAACTTATTGTGCATATATTTTTAATAGTGGGCTTTTATCTGCCTGATACCAAGAATTAATTATTAAATTGAATTCTGTATGTGAATCAAACAACATATCAAAAATAAAAATATTTTTTTGTTGTTTTTTGTGACATTTCAGAGAACTAGTGTATCGCTGTTTTTGTTAAGATGGAACAGAGGCTGCATACTCAATATGAGGCCCCAAATAATTAGATCTAGTTGAAACATTGATGTTGATATCAATTCACATTTAATTATTTATATAGATATAAATAAGCTTGCTTTGGATCAGGTACATTATTGTATATCTTTAACAAGGGCTGACAGTGCGCAGAATGAAGGGGAGAGAACTAATATAAGCAAAAATATTTTTTCATTACTTTATGATTTCAGGTACATGCATTTAAAGTAAGATGACAACGGCTGCGAAAGGACTACAACTCTATTGTCGATTTTTAAACACAAATAAGCTTACTTGACTTGAAAAACGTCTTAAACAATGCAATCAAATTTCTACTTGGTTTGATTGAATGAGTAGTGCACAACAAGCTTCAATATGAAAGCTGAAATGTATTTTATGTGGCGGGTTTGCCTTCGCATATGGAGGAGCGAGACTTTTAACTTTTTGGGAGCGAGAGCTAATAAAAAGAGTGGTTTTAACCGCCGTTGGAAACCCAGCACACAGTCGCTACATTGTTGTCAGAAGTGGAGGCGAGGCAGGTACCCCGACATGCACTTGGAAGATGGCAAGGGAGAGTGTAGAAATGCAAAACTAGACTCGCCCAAATAATTGGCATAGGCAAAACTAGATTGGCCCAGCATCGATGTGAAGCATTGGACCAAACTAGACTCGCCCAGGCTAGCCCCGACATTCAGTGAAAAACGGGTTTTGCCCAGTCGTCTTTTTCAAGTTCTGGGCCAATCTAGGCAAAAAAGTGGTAACTTCGGGATTCACCCAGAAGCCCTTGGCAAAACTAGACTCGCCAGATCACCAGGTTTCACCCTTAACATATACACAGAGCAAAAAAAGTACAGGGGCAAAATATATAGTTTGCCTCCCCTCTGTACCCTATGGGTAAGGCACCTATGGTCTCAATCAAGTTACAGTTCATGAGGAGGAAAAAAAAAAAAAAACTCCGAAATCTGCCATGCGAGGCGGTAAGCACAGCATCAGATAGGACTGTGGCAGTGACAATAACAGTGGCATGGTTGCACTATTACTTTGTATTACATACATATATAAATACTAATACTGTAGTTGGTGTCTGCGACAAGATGGCTTTGTGGTGATGTCAGACCCGGAAGAAGTAGCACACACAGACAGCACTAGGGTATGAAAAGTTCTGTGGTGCGTTTTAGTTATAAATAAACAAAAGGTTTTAGCAAAACAAAAATACAAAATAAATGGCACGGTGGCCAAAACAAACAGACAAACAAAACAGACACGAAAAATTAGCAAGCGTAGCAGGGAAGGTTTTTAATTCCTTACCTGCCAAACAAAACATCAATAAATAATAACTAAACAATAAGTTTTAAATAATAATACAACACAAATACAAAATAGGCTAACACAAATACACACATGGACGGGGTGTACCCCATCACTGTGTCTCAATTGTATATGTCCTGGAGTAAACAATAATAATAATAATAATAATAATAATAATAATAATAATAATAATAATATACAAAGTACTCAAAAGTCAAAGCACATCAAACAAAAATAGTAATTTGTCTAACCAATCCAGGTGTCTCAGCAGTCGCCTATAATGCTGAAACATAAGCACAAGAGTGACAAAATTACAAACTCACATGGACATAGGCCTGTCAGGAGATCCTGCATAGGCAAATAAAGGAAACTATCACATTAAAAAGCACATGAAATGGGCACTGTAGCACTGAAGAATTTAGTCATCTTTTAAACTACAGATGAAACAGAATGTATGACATTCCCATTGAGGTAGTTTCTGGCGTAATTCATCTTAAAATGGATTGTTCTGTCATCTCAACTAACATATACTGAAAGCACCCATCAATACATTTTGTCAAAAACTGTTCGCTGTGTAAAATGTTCCATCAATCTCTATTTACATAAAACAAAGCAACTTTCAGTGTTTTCCCAGAAACATCTCTTGAGAATCTTGACTCTTAACATCACAGGACTACTTAGAATGACAAAGGAGAGCTGGATAGTTTATTGTAGGTTGGTTGATTAAAAACAAATCAATTGTTTGTTTCTATTCTGAGCTTTAATTTAGCAAAATGTAAATCCATAATAATGTCTTTATTAGATTTCAAATATTTTAGACCACCATAACCCAAGACCATCAGGCAGTAATGAAATGTGAAAAATAAGTTCTTAATGGTCCAGGTTGGAGTTGTACATATGGGACCATGATGGACCATGTGACGTTATTAATGAGCTTATTAGTTTGAATATTTTAAAACTAAAACAAGCGGCCCTTTCATTCCTACTAGCTCAGAACATTCCATTAGTTCCTGTAGGAACTATTCATCCAGACAAGATACAAAGGAAAAGTAGTTCAACCTGACTTTCTACATGTATGCAACACAGCAGTTTATGTTGCTCAAAAAAATTACAGCTGGAAATGTCTGCAGATTTATTTTCATGTACAGAACAAGTATTCATTATACAATTTAATCTCTCCCTCTTTGATGTTAAATGTCTGGTTTTGTTGAACCTTGTTTTGGTACAATTAAACAGAATGTGTCTTACTAATGGCTTTCCCAGAAGAAATAATATAAAGAACATACTCTGACCTGCCAGCGATTACTAGTAACCAATGGACCACTTCCTGCAGGTGAAACAGCTTGGACACACATTGAGACTAGAATGTCTTGAGAGGACCCCTTGGATATTAGGGGACTTTTAAAGCGCCAAAAACAGTGCAGGGTTGTTGATTGAGGTAACCTTGCACAGACATGTCCATAGTAAAGTTCATTTCTCTGTGAGCCACAATTGGATTGAAATCTGAAAAGCTAAGATTATGTGGCCATCATACCTGCATACCACAGCAGATGTAGTTATCCCTGTTGTAGATCAGATCTTTCGTGACGGGGATGGGAAATCACCAAAATGGCAGTAGATTGGTCAATGTCTGATTTGACCTATGGGATAAAACTGTCCGGTGTCGACAAGCAAGGCATCCCTAATTTAGCTTTCTTTTTTAATTTTCTGCCAATATAAACATATATTCTATTTTTATAGGGGGGTAAACATAGTCTTGTAATCCTGGTAGCCAAGGCAGGGATGTTATCTTTGTGTTTATTACAGCCCAGTCCAAAAACCTAAAAAGACCCTTACTGTAATAATTAAAACATTATAGCTAAACAAAACTTTGCTTAGTGATGGACTCATTATTCTTTTCAGCCAACATCTGTCAAACTTTGTTTGGACAAGTGCAAAAAAGTCAGGGGAAATAAATGGCACAGTCAGTTTTCTGCAAACCCTCAAATTTACACAGGTATACTTTAAATAAGCCATATTTGATATCAAACATACAAGGTTCTCTATTTTGGCAGAGCAGTAAAACTCTTGGTTACATAAGGCAAAAGTGAGGCGTATTTTTGTATTATTTTAGGCTTGTGGTAGGCCTACTCAAAAACTGTTCTTACTTTTCTTTTTTTTGGCTAATTACATTTTTTTAAACGTGTATGTACTGTTAGCATGAATTACTAAAACCGTACATATATTTTTTTTGTCAGAAATGTTTGACAACAAATTACAAGAACAAACACCTAAATCAAACAATTTGTACATAACATGCAAAATTGTCCTAAAATGTTTACTGGTCTTAAAACCACAGTAAATGCCTGGGCTGTGTGACTCCCTACTCCGGATCAAAGCCACTACACAAACTGTTTGGTAGAAGTATCACTTTTTGCACTTTTTGACAATTTCAGTTATTATTATGAAACAGACATTTATGTTAAGTGTGAAATGGGATAAGACACTCACCTACCCACAGCTCTAAACTGACATTAGAAAGACCTGGTTTTTGCAGGACTCTTTCCCAGATCCCACTCATGGCAGAGGAGTGTTCATAAAAGAATAAACACATAGCATCAATTTTTCTTATAAACAAGTTTTCCTTATAAAGACGGGGCTCTGTTTAATAAAGCAAATCACTTCACACTGAGAAGTGTATCAAGAATCTCTCATGAAAAAAAATCACAAAATCTGAAGTAAAACTACAGCATGAACAAGCCTTTCATAAACTGTGTGTAAAGTACATCCAATAAACACACACACACACGCACACACACACACATACACCACTGTTGGAATTCAATTTGGAAACCATCATCTACAGCACAGAGGAGGACAGGAAAGTCATATTGCTATAATGCTCAGATTATCAATCATCTTGACGTTTTATTGGCTTTATCACTCTACATACCATTAAAATGATGTCTGGCCCAGAATGTCAGAAGGCAAACATTAAACAGGCCAGGATTAAAAAGCAGACCCCAAACAGCACTCCAGTGAAGTATCCCTTTCCCTCTGAAATTAGTTAGGGCTGACTAAGTAACTGGCTCTAGACTTTAAAGAAATAAACAGCACAAAAGGCACAGAGTCAACACAGAGCTGACAAGCTGAAAGGTAATGTCATGTTATGGCAACTCGAAAGCTCCAGAGGTTGATTTATCACGTACTGCATGTAAAAGAATGATAGCTAATGGAGGGTGGAAAAAAAAACATAATTTGCCTCTTCTCAGAACCAAAAGCTCTCAGTGAACACATTGAAGTTAGGGTGGGATGCTAATAACGAGCAAACATATTAATATTACCACTTGTGCGATTAAAATAAGTTCACTGATTCTGGGGGCTCTGAGGAAAGTAAACATCCATAATTCAATAATTCCTGGCAGTTAAAAGGTTGTAAATGGAGGTTTAAAATGTTATTGCAGTTGCCAAGCTGGCAGGATAAAACTGAATATTTCTTCACAGTCCATCATCTTAGGTACGCAAACTGAACATGGGAGTTTGCTACTAATTCATTTGAAAAAAAAAATTGTCATCTGCACTGCCTACAGTTAAGATTTAAGGTTTGAACCCTTTAATATAAAGCTTTTATTTTTGTTATTATGACATGTTGATGGTACATAAAGAACAGCATGAGGTTCGTTACTTTGCTAATCCAGACTCAGAGGTAACAAACTAGAAATGGGTGTTTTTGTGAACAAAAACAAAGCACCTCAGGGGCATAATCTAAGGGGAGTGTTATTACAGATGAAATGGTTTGTAAACATGAAGTAAAATGGATCAATGTAGAAGATCTGGATCATTGATATGCCCAGATGGTGAAACAACGCACTGAAATGGTTAATTTCTACACCACCTGTAAAGGAACTTTATTGAGAGAATCATAGAATACAGCAATATACCAACTATAAAGTCACTTAAAACAATGTGGCTATGAAAGTGTTATTTTTTTACAGGCCAGCATCCTTAATGGAGCACACAGTAAGAACATTGGAGGATGCAGTGTGGTCCAGAAAAGGGCATCAAACCAGGAGGCCCCCGGTTCAAATCCCAGCTCACTCACTGACTCATTGTGTGACCCTGAGCAAGTCACTTCACCTCCTTGTGCTCCGTCTTTCGGGTGAGATGTTGTTGTAAGTGACTCTGCAGCTGATGCATAGTTCACACATCCTAGTCTCTGTAAGTTGCTTGGATAAAGATGTCTGCTAAATAAACTAATAATAATAATAATAATAATAATAATAATAATAATAATAATAATAATAATAATAATAAATCTGAAGAACACAGCTGTGTACCAAACATATACTGAAAGTTTACTTTCCTAAAAAGCAGAAACTCTATATGGTAGCCATATTAGCGCAGAGGTTTCCATAACATTTGTAATATAGGATTCATATAACACTGCAAAAATGAAGTCACTACATGAAATGGTTTCTGAGGTATCAGGCGGTCACGGTGCAAACAATTTTCACCTACAAAAAAATAAATAAATAAAACAGAATCCATGGGCCAAATGCAATTTCCTGATGGAAAACTTTAAATCCAAATGGGAAAAATGTAATCCTTGATGATTTGCACATTTAAAAAGTTTAATTAGACACTTTTACCTTTTACCCCAGATGAATTCTTCCAATCTTTGTCAACTGTACTGCCCTTTCAAATATTTTTAATATGTGCTATATATATATCTGAGATATATATATATATATATATATATATATATATATATATATATATATATATATATAGATACAGTGCCTTGCAAAAGTATTCAGACCCCTGACCAATTCTCTCATATTACTGAATTACAAATGGTACATTGAAATTTCGTTGTTTGATATTTTATTTTAAAACACTGAAACTCAAAATCAGTTACTGTAAGGTGACATTGGTTTTATGTTGGGAAATATTTTTAAGAAAAATAAAAAACTGAAATATCTTGCTTGCATAAGTATTCAACCCCTGTGCTGTGGAAGCTCCCAGTTTACACCGATGAAAGAAATTGCCCTAACGAGGACACAATTACCTTACCATTGGCCTCCACCTGTGAACCATTAAAGTTGCTGTCACATTTTCTGGATAAAAACCCCCACTGTTGAAGGATCATTGGTCAGGCTGTGAATCTGAAGGAAAATCAAGGCCAAAGAGCATTCTACAGAAGTTAGAGATAAAGTAATACAAATGTACAAGCGTCGTCCAACCAACCTGAACAACCTGGAGCAAATCTGCCAAGAAGAATGGGCCAAAATCACTCCGACACTGTGTGCAAAGCTGGTACATACTTACCCCAAAAAACTTAAAGCTATTATTGCAGCGAAAGGTGGCTCTACCAAATATTAATGTGTGGAGGTTGAATACTTAAAAAATATTTATAAATATTCTTAAAAATATTTCCCAACATAAAACCAATGTCACCTTACAGTAACTGATTTAGAGTTTCAGTGTTTTAAAATAAAATATCAAACAGAACGAAATTTCAATGTACCATTTGTAATTCAGTAATATGAGAGAATTGGTCAGGGGTCTGAATACTTTTGCAAGGCACTGTGTATATATATATATATATATATATATATATATATATATATATATATATATATATATATATATATATTTATTTTTTTTTTTTTTTTTTTGGCAAGCCATATACACATTTAATAGTCCTCCAAGGAAAAATATAATAAGGTATTACTGGGTTGAGATATGGACTACCAGTTTCTGAGGAAAATTAAGATATAATGCATTGCACAATAATGTGTGAATCCTTGACCTTCCTACCCCATGAAATGAAAGCCTACCCTCTGAGGAACCTCTGCACTTTATCAGCCTTTTCTTTCCTTTTCCTCTCCCACTCCATAGCTGCTTCTGATCTCTTCCGAATTAGGTGCCAATTATGGGGGTGGTTTTGATGATGCGGCAGCCTCTTGTTATTATCCCCGAGTAACTGACTGGAGACCACAAGAACATTTTTATGTAACAATGGAAAATATTCACTAAGCATGAACTTCAGTGCAAAGTTTGCACCATTTATTTGTAACTGGTATTGCAGAACTAGTTAATTGGAGACATCTGAGGTAAGTCTAGCCTACAATTTTTTATTGTTTGACTGAAATTTTCAGTACCTATACAGCTATGGCCAAAAGTTTTGCATCACCCTATAGCATTAACTAATTTACATATTGAATTACACACCGCTTTGTAGTTTTCCATATAAACAGAAAACTGACCAAAATTAAAATGTGACATTTTGAAATCTAACATGAGATACTGTGCTACTATTAAGGCTTCCAGTAGAGTTTTGCCTCATTTGTCCAGTCATATGGTGCACCCACTGTTGTTATCCCAGTTACTTTCTTCCAAAGGTAATTCTACACTTTCAATGGCTTCTCAAAGTTAAAAAAGTCCTTTCCTGTGGTTGTGTTGTTCAAGGCATCCACAGCACATTTCAGAAAAACCTTTCATTGACTCCATAGCTTCTTTCATTTCCAGTAAACTAAAAAATTTGTGCAGTGTGTCATAGTGACGTGTATGTTATAATCTTTCATAACTGCAATCGTTGCACTGCAAATCAGACATATTGCCTTGCCATCAAAATTATTAATTGAACAAATAATCATCTAACGATTTTGGAATCTTCTGTGTCCACCTCCACCTTTTGCTTCCATGATATCTCCAACTATTTATTTGCTACTGATTTTAAATTTTACACAAAGTAAAATAAATAGTTTAAACAAGCCTTCGCTTCGCTATCCTAATCAAAATTATGTGTGCTGTGTGCGTGAGGAAACGGATCCTGTGTGCTATTTGATTGGCTATTTTACTACCTCTGAGAGCTGTGATTGGCTTAATGGGAATGTCACTCATACTATGCAGACTACATATGTTGAATACGTGTGTGATACAATAGAGGCGGGTTGTTTTAAAAGAAGAATTCCAAAACAACACAGTACAATGCAATTTATTAAACAAATGGGCATGCATTAAAAGGAGAAAGGAAAAGGGCTTTTTTTTTTTTACATCAGACAAGGAACACATGTTAAAATTCAAAGGTAAGCAGTGCAGTTTCACTTTACGTTGCCTCTGCCTGTCCCCTGCTGAGTACTGTGTCTGTTGATCGCTCATTTTCAGTCAATGTAAGCCACCTCCACCTTCACAGTAAGATACTGACCAAAAGATACACCAAGACTGCTGGGACTTTTGATATCACGGTGGTCATGGGTAAGTATCTGACATTATCATGCACATTAAATTATCGCTTACAATACATATAGCGTGCACAGCAGTGGCGTGCATTCAAGGCTTACAAGTCATGCACTGCATGACCAATTGGAAAACTAAGAATGTTGCGATAATACTATAATATAAAATGCTCTGTCTTTATATAATCTTTTTTATGCGTGTTCATTGCGCAGACTGCTCCATTCTTTGTGCTATGTTCAAGTCATGCAGCGTTAGCTCTGCATGACTAGTCTGGCACTTAAAACAATACCAGGCTCTCTGAGTGATGCCACAGCCACATGCACGTAGTGGCGCTAAAGTCATGCTGTATTCAAGTAGCATGACAGTCTGCGACTGCGCACTGTCGTTAGCTCATACTGATTTAATTTTGTTTGCACCTTTTGAGAGTCTGTGGCAAAGTGGTTAACAGTGTGTAGGTGCAGGTGCTCAGTGAACAGACAGACAATTATAATCCAGGTGCAAAGTTGTTTAATGAGTATGTATATCCAGTGCCTGATGACAAAACACACAGTAAACAATAAATGATGCTAAGTAATACAGTGGTGTGTATTACTTAAATTGTAATCCCCGGGTTTGTCCCGAAATAATAGTCCCGTTCTTTATACACCCACACGAAACACAAAACACATACACAAGTCTGTTAGTGAGTGAATTAGTGCTCGTGGTGCAAATACAGGTTATACGTGATACAAGTGCAGTGCTGTTACGGGTTTGTACTGGCACTTGGCGACAGCTCCGGAACGTGTTAGTCATCTACTAATAACAAGACACAAGTAGAGACAAACATACAAACACTCACAATACGTTTACACAAATCACAGGTCCTTCCAGGTTGTTCTCTAACCAGAACGAAGGAACAGATTACGTCGCTTCATCCCCTACTTATACCGTCATACATGACCTCTTGGTAAACGATTGCAGCCGCTCCTCCAATCCGCGGCTGCCACATCATTTGTGTTCCGGGTCGATGAGTTAATGCACCGAAACTCCGCCCCCTTTCTAAACGACCAACTTCCTTTTAACCCTAGGAATGAAGTGTCAGGCCAAACAGTCCAGGGTACAATGTTCCCGTTAACTTCGCGCCAGCAGGTCAGGAGGGAGATTTACCACCAAGAATCATTGTCTTTCTGTCACAGCTCCCCATAATGCATTGCACACCAACCAAGGCAGGCAGGCTAGCCTTTTCACTGGGTCCTAGTCCAGTACTGGCTTGTGGTATACGAATAAATTACTGAGAAAAATAAATAAATAATCAATGGCATCTTGAGGTCGTGTCGGGTAATTTAAAACCCGACGGGTACCCAGTTTTCGGGTACCAGTGCCAACCTCTATCTAACGTTACATTCATATAGTCTTGCTGCATGACCTACTGGGAAATCCACTACACGTACTTCCTTAACTCTCATAAACCATTTATAGAAGCTATCAGCACGCCCTCCCCTGTAATAAGGATAACCAAAGAATTAAAATTTCCAAATAATCTGTTTTTCAAATAATACCTAAGGCTATTTGAAAGTGTGCCTGATGACTTTTAATTGCGTCCCTTGATCTTACGCTGAATTTAAATTACACCTACCATGCCTCTGGTGAAGTCATAAACTTGCTTCCATGATTAAGGGTTAAACATGCATTCTTGGAATAATTAAAGGTTTGATCCGCATCAGTGGTCACATTACATTTTTTAACTGTTCAGTCTAAGTGTAAAAATGCTTGACTGAAATTGGTGATTAATGATTAATCACATATGGGGTCTTGACCAGTATAATCAAATGACAAACACACTTCTTAAACTAGGCACACGTCCACAGTGGAGAGCTTCAGGCACATAAGATGATGGACTGTACGTTCTAATAAAGTGAACAAAAGATGACACAGAAGTTCACATTTATGAAGATTCTTTTAAACCCTCTTTGTTAGTAACTGTTGCAGGAAGCATTTTGAAACACAATTAAAACATGACATTCTAAATGAAACTGTATAACTCTAATAATGAACAATGTTGCCTTTTTATCACAGTGGAAAAGCCTCAAGACATCCATCATATTCTTTCAATGAGCTCTGTTCACTAAACATGAAGCCTCACAGCTTTTAAACATTTTTGAATAATTATGATATCATCATTCTCAAAGAAATTTAGAAATGGCATTGTAAGAAAAGACCATTTCTCTTCAAATAAAGCACACTACATGCTTGTAATAAACTGAAGCAACTACATTTTCTGTAAATATTTTGGATAAATAGAGAAATATAAACAGGCAATAGGGGCAACCTTTGCTTTAAAGCAAAAAGACAAGTTTAGTAATTTAAGCATTAATGTCCAATGCATCGGTCATTACATGTCAGATCAGTGTCAGAAGTGTGTAGTGACCGATGTGGAGGATATTAATGATATTATAAAGCTAAAAAAAGAGTCTCTCTCTCTCTCTCTCTCTCTCTCTCGTTATAATGCGGGTCTCGGGGGACACACAACATGAGCGTTATAACTGAAGGGCGTTATAAATGGGGAGGGCCTGGGGACGCCGCGGGACACAACATATAGTGAAGCAAAAATGTAACTTTCTGTGAATTAACCATGCATAAAGCACCATGTAATTAACGCTATATTTTTTACAAAGAAAACCAAAACATTCCCACTCGTGGACCATTTTAATTAGCAGTTTTTTAGCCTGGCTAAACAGCGGTCGGGAGTTCAGTTCAAAGCGACAGACAAGCAAACCAAGTGCTAGAAGGAGAGCGGGTCGGGCGAGGGGAAGAGCGAATGGGCTCGCCCCAGGTTCAGCTGCCGGAGCGGGGCTGAAGAGAAGCTGAAGCATCTCGTCTCTCAGAGAAAGCCGCAGCTCCTGTTGCAAAAAAAAGTAAATACATTAGGAAAAATAACAAAGTAATAGGCCTAATATTTATTTAGTTATAAAACAAATGCTGAATAAGATGTATGTGTTTTAAAGTGCCAGCGCAGCTTTTCTTCTCTTGAGACACTGTATCAAAAGACTGAGAAGTTGCTTACAGTTTGAACAACACAGGTACTGTATTTATTGTAGAAATATTGCATGACTCACTAGTATAAGGAATTGGGGGACACGCTGTAGGAGCGTTATATCCGAGGCACTTTATAATAGAGAACTTTATAGCGAGGCAGCACTGTATATATTAGAGTTCGGCACGGGTATGTGAAAACCCGGGTAAAACTCAGGTTTTAAATTACCCGACCAGGATTTATTAATTTGAGAATTTAAAGAAAATGTAGAAAATATTATAATAAAGTTGTGAGGAAGGTTAATAACAATCCGAGACTGATTGCCAAAGATATTCAAAGTGAATTGGCTGCAAGTGGGACTAGGGTTTCCACTTCAACCATAGGTTTATTGCATGGTGAAGGTCTCAATGGTCGCAGCCAAGGAAAAACTCTCTGGAAAACGTCACAAGAATAATCACTTAAAGATTGCAAAATGGCACTTGAATGATGGATATGGTTCTGGTCCAAAGTTTTGTGGAGTGATGAAACAAAAATCTAGCTATCACGCTGATAGCCATGTTTAAAAAAAAAGCATTAATATTTTAATTCTTTTTTTCCAGATTTAACTTAAATCTTGTATTTTTCCCCAGATTTATAAATGTTGTAAAAAAAAAATATATTATATATATATATATATATATATATATATATTTTAATGTGTACATTCACATATAATTTATAAATCTAGTTACAAGATTTAACATTTAGCTCAGGGCTTCTCAAACTCAGTCCTGGGGACCCCCTGCAGCTGCTGGTTTTCATTCCAACCGAGCTCTCAATTACTTAACTAGACCCTTAATTGAACTAATAATTTGCTTAATTATACCTTTCTACTTGTTTTCAGCTCTTAAACAGTTGCAGTTCAAGTTACTGATTAAATGTTATAGCTAACTTGAAATATGGGATAGTTGTTATGTCTGAAGAAAGTCTGGTGAGGCGTACAAAGAAAAGAACACCATACCTATTGTCAAGCACGGAGGTGGTAATATCCTACACAGGAAGTGTAGTTCCAATACATAGTAAAATGGATTCCATAGCACACCAATAGATATTGGCCAATCATCTGAAACCCTCCGCTACAAAACTTGGTTTAAAGCACAACTGGATGTTCAAACACGACAACGATCCAAAGCACACATCAAAATCTGCTTCAGAATGGTTTTTACAGCATTTATAAATATCAAGAAATTAGTGGCTAAGCAGATACTATTTCATGAACTAAATGTATCAGGTACGTTTTTTTTCCTTATTACTGATAATCATGGAATTAATAACTAACATTTTATTTATAAATACTTATTTTGAGAAATTAAATCAAGAGTAGTGTCCATTATTGCTTACAAAGACCCTGAGAATAAATGTGTATTATGTCACTGCAATCACTCAGGTGAAAATGTCTTGTAATTTGCCCAAACATCAATATTTTTCAACAAAACTTTCAGGAAGTATTGTAAGGTCCCTCGGGTGATAGAATAACATCTTTTTATTCATGTATCTCTAAGCAGAATACATAATAAAAATATTTAACAAAGAAAAAACAAGAAAAACAAAAGACTGTGTTGAAAAAAACTGAAAAGTTTGTATGGTTTCTGAAGTACTTTATAATGTTCCCCAGAGTGTTCTGTAAAAAATAGATTTTTAGTGATTTTATTATAGGAAGAGAGTCAACTACAGCCAAAAAAACAGCTGGTCCTGGGGGAGCATCCCACTGAAAAAATGCTTGGTCCTGAAAGGGTTATACAAATACAGGTCTGAACATTAAATACAAGATTTTCTTTGTTGTTTGCTTATGAAGGAATCCCTTTGGCAAAACCGTAGGGGATTAGGAATTCACATTTCAATGTATCCCTTATTAAACTTTTACAAAGGGTCAGTTGGCATTAATGATAAATCTCAGGTTCTCTAGTTACATGGATGTCATTAGAACACCCACGGACACTTAATAAAGGAGGCTCTGCTTTATTAACTGAAATAGAAATTGCTAGTTTAATAAAAACATATTTATTTTACTTTCAAGATGTTTTGCATCGTTTTCCAAAAACTACTAATTTTACAGAAATGGAAAAAAACAAGGTATAAGCTCTTAAATTATATATATACACACACACATATATATACACACACACACACTATATTGCACTGAGCTAATCAATTATCTTTTCACCTCTGTTGTGTCAAACTCACAATCATGTACTTCCATCAGTTCTCATGAGAAGTTTGTGGTCCTTTCATTGCTTCAAGGTATCCTTCCCCTGCCCCCCCCCCCCGCGACCTTCCTTGGTTTTACCACTTCAAAACATACTTCATGAAAAAATCACGAGATATGTGACATGCATCCCCCACCCTGATGGCATGCCAACACCAAAGGCCAGAATCGATTTTCTGTAAAACAGGACCGGATTAGCCTCCTATAGGGATTACCTACCCCTGCAAAGCCTGAGGGCTTGCTATAAAGCTAATAATTAATTTAAGTAGACTGAGACATAGAAAAATATAGGAACCAAAAATGTGGTTTATAGGTATATTATTATTTACAAAAACATATAACACACTGTAAACTACTTTTTAGCTGTTTTATGAAATTATGTCAGTGCAATTTCCCTCGTGTTAAATATGTTGTATCACCACTCCAGAACCCTTGCCATTAATACTGCAAGTCCTTTTCACAAATGCATGTAGTAGTGCATATTTAACTTTGTATAATTCTGCAACTTCTGCAGGGGCTTGTTTCCATGCAGATCAAAACCAATGTGTTCACTTAGAAAACTGATGAGCATTTAATAACTTAGAAAATGTGTCGTCCTTTACTGTTTCTATTTTTTGTATGTGCTATTTTATTGAAACAACTTCCTCTAAAAGAAAATACTATTTGTGGATTACATTTTTTTTGCATGTGCTGGTATCCCTGCAAATAAAAACAATATCTAGATGTAATAGCCACCAATATGCCCAATAACATTCAGTGTTTTGCCAAATACTAGCCCTCATCTTGTGCATAAAGGTTACATGGAACAATATAAAGTCCTCAATAACATAACCTACAAAAATAGTTCTCAGCCTAATTCCTTGTATACAAAAATCCATGCTATAAATTACCCACTGAAATTGGCAGCTTACTCTGGAGTTAGCTGACTGACACCTGTAACACAGTGTACATCAAAGAATGAAAGGAGATATAAATCTGGCACAGAGGTGCACTGGAAGGGCAGCAAAGCAGCAATTTTACTTTGTTACTGCCAACAAGTCTTTCAGTAATGTCACCTTGCAACTACAGAGTATGTCCAAATGTAGCCCACATTTCAGATTTATATGACACATATATACTGTATGTGTATGTGTATATATATATATATATATATATATATATATATATATATATATATATATATACACTGTATATATACTGTACTGTGCAAAAGTTTTAGGCAGGTGTGAAAAAATGCTGTAAAGTAAGAATGCTTTCAAAAATAGACATGTTAATAGTTTATATTTATCAATTAACAAAATGCAAAGTGAGTGAACAGAAGAAAAATCTACATCAAATCAATATTTGGTGTGACCACCCTTTGCCTTCAAAACAGCATCAATTCTTCTAGGTACACTTGCACACAGTTTTTGAAGGAACTCGGCAGGTAGGTTGGCCCAAACATCTTGGAGAACTAACCACAGTTCTTCTGTGGATTTAGGCAGCCTCAGTTGCTTCTCTCTCTTCATGTAATCCCAGACAGACTCGATGATGTTGAGATCAGGGCTCTGTGGGGGCCATACCATCACTTCCAGGACTCCTTGTTCTTCTTTACGCTGAAGATAGTTCTTAATGACTTTCGCTGTATGTTTGGGGTCGTTGTCATGCTGCAGAATAAATTTGCGGCCAATCAGATGCCTCCCTGATGGTATTGCATGATGGATAAGTATCTGCCTGTACTTCTCAGCATTGAGGAGACCATTAATTCTGACCAAATCCCCAACTCCATTTGCAGAAATGCAGCCCCAAACTTGCAAGGAACCTCCACCATACTTCACTGTTGCCTGTAGACATTCATTCATGTACCGCTCTCCAGCCCTTCGGCGAACAAATTTTGACTTATCAGTCCAGAGCACCTGCTGCCATTTTTCTGCACCCCAGTTCCTGTGTTTTCGTGCATAGTTGAGTCGCTTGGCCTTGTTTCCACATCGGAGGTATGGCTTTTTGGCCGCAAGTCTTCCATGAAGGCCACTTCTGACCAGACTTCGGACAGTAGATGGGTGTACCAGGGTCCCACTGTTTTCTGCCAATTCTGAGCTGATGGCACTGCTGGACATCTTCCGATTGCGAAGGGAAGTAAGCATGATGTGTCTTTCATCTGCTGCAGTAAGTTTCCTTGGCCGACCACTGTGTCTACGGTCCTCAACGTTGCCCGTTTCTTTGTGCTTCTTCAAAAGAGCTTGGACAGCACATCTGGAAACCCCTGTCTGCCTTGTAATTTCTGCCTGGGAGAGACCTTGCTGATGCAGTATAACTACCTTGTGTCTTGTTGCTGTGCTCAGTCTTGCCATGGTGTATGACTTTTGACAGTAAACTGTCTTCAGCAACCTCACCTTGTTAGCTGAGTTTGGCTGTTCCTCACCCAGTTTTATTCCTCCTACACAGCTGTTTCTGTTTCAGTTAATGATTGTGTTTCAACCTACATATTGAATTGATGATCATTAGCACCTGTTTGGTATAATTGTTTAATCATACACCTGACTATATGCCTACAAAATCCCTGACTTTGTGCAAGTGTACCTAGAAGAATTGATGCTGTTTTGAAGGCAAAGGGTGGTCACACCAAATATGGATTTGATTTAGATTTTTCTTCTGTTCACTCACTTTGCATTTAGTTAATTGATAAATATAATCTATTAACATGTCTATTTTTGAAAGCATTCTTACTTTACAGCATTTTTTCACACCTGCCTAAAACTTTTGCACAGTACTGTATATAGATAGATAGATAGATAGATAGATAGATAGATAGATAGATAGATAGATAGATAGATAGATAGATAGATAGATAGATCTCATTTGTAGACAATATAAAAACACACAAAATAATTGGGACAGAATAAAAAAGCTGCCATTTTCTGGTATTGTAACGTAAAAAAGTACTACTACTGCTACTACTACTACTACTACTACTACTAATAATAATAATAATGTATAGCCAAAGGAAAAAAAACTATTCTTTGATCAGAGGATTGCAAAGGATTTTAAGCCTTTTTACAAACAGTTCAAATCGATCATTAAAAAAAAAAAAAAGTGGTTGTATGATCAAGTGAACTGTGAATCATCTCAGCCAATGAGATTGGCAAGTAACAGTATTCAGCTATTTTGTACAAATGCAACACTCTATTAACATAATTAATGGGAGTCACTCATGAATAAACTACTTTCTTTGAGAAATAGCACAAATGAACAAGTAAATTAAACACAAATTATTTTAGATTTGTTTCCTCATAAAGAAAAGGCTACTAAGTGCTTCATCAGACAAATATGTACAGTGCCTGCATAGGTCAACCACCAACACTAGCACAGACTATGCCACAGAAACTCTAAACTCGATTTCTTTATTCTGTGCAATCACCCTCCGTGCTCGCTTAGGGTCTCTCACCACTATGCTCATAAGAAATTTTGCAATGGTGAAAGGTAAAAGGATTTGTCATCAAAGGCTTTCATTTTATTGACACACAAACACCTGTCAGTGCATAAATCATCAGCTTCAATAGGGCAGGTTCTTCTTAGTCTGTGAAATAAATTCACATGAGGATTTTCAGCTGCTTTCTTCTAGTGTTTTGAAGTATCTCTCAGTTCACATGAAGACCAAAGACCTCTGAAACTAACAGAGAGTGAAGGCTGCATATCTTTTGACAGTCCTAGTTCAGTTTCTCCATAACTAATCTTTTCGCACAAGTTATATGGCTCTGTGAAGCCAGAGTAATAATAAAAATGCTTAAACCGCATTACTACTTTTTTTTTTTAAGAATTACGTAAATGTTAAACCAATCAATCACATGAATACTCAAATCTGAAAGGTGGTTTAAGATTACTGATTTTTAATATGCCCTCCTCCCCCAATTTTCTGACCAAAAGAACCTAACTCATCTTGCTGAAAATTGTCTGTACACTGATGAAGGCACTAGCCAAAATATCATAAGAACATAAGAAAGTTTACAAACAAGGAGGCCATTCGGCCCATCTTGCTCGTTTGGTTGTTAGTAGCTTATTGATCCCAGAATCTCATCAAGCAGCTTCTTGAAGGATCTCAGGGTGTCAGCTTCAACAACATTACTGGGGAGTTGGTTGAAGACCCTTACAATTCTCTGTGTAAAAAAGTGCTAATGCATTGTAAAGTTTTAACATTACTTCCCTTGATTTAAATTCAACACTTTTCACAATATATCCAAGCATCTTGTTGGCCTTTTTTTATAGCTTCCCCACATTGTCTAGATGAAGACATTTCTGAGTCATCATAAACTCCTAGGTCTTTTTCAAAGATTCCTTCTTCAATTTCAGTATCTCCCACATTATATTTATAATGCACATTTTTATTGCCTGCGTGCAGTACCTTACACTTTTCTCTATTAAATGTCATTTGCCATGTGTCTGCCCAGTTCTGAAAGCTGTCTAGATCATTTTGAATGACCTTTGCTGCTGCAACAGTGTTTGCCACTCCTCCTATTTTTGTGTCTTCTGCAAATTTACTATACCAGAATCTAAATCATTAATGCAGATTAGGAATAGCAGAGGACCTAATACTGATCCCTGTGGTACACCACTGGTTACCTCGCTCCATTTTGAAGTTTCTCCTCTAATCAATACTTTCTGTTTTCTACATGTTAACCACTCCCTAATCCATGTGCATGCATTTCCTAAAATGCCTTCTGCATTCAGTTTGAGAATTAATCTGTTATGCGGGACTTTGTCAAAAGCTTTCTGGAAATCTAAATAAACCATGTTATATGCTTTGCAATTATCCATTGTCAATGTTGCAAAAAAATAAAGCAGGTTAGTTAAACACGATCTCCCTTTCCTAAAACCATGCTGACTGTCTCCCAGGATACTGTTACTATATAGGTAATTTTCAATTTTGGATCTTATTATAGTTTCCATAAGTTTACATATAATAGAAGTAAGGCTTATTGGTCTGTAGTTACCTGGTTTGGTTTTGTCTACCTTTTTGTGGATCGATGTAATTCTCCAGTCTGTTGGTACAACCCCTGTGTCAAGAGACTGTTGCATTATCTTGGTTAGCGGTTTGTAAATAACTTCTTTCATTTCTTTGAGTACTATTGGGAGGATCTCATCCGGCCCAGGGGATTTGTTTATTTTAAGAGCTCCTAGTCCCTTTAACACTTCTGCCTCTATTATGCTAAAGTTATTTAAAACTGGATAGGTACAGGTCGACATATGGGGCATGTTGTCCGTATCCTCCTTTGTAAAAACTTGTGAAAAGTAATAATTTAATATACAGTATTTGCTATTTTTTTTTTCTTCGTCTATGATTTTGCCATTTGTATCTCTAGACATTTAACCTCCTCTTTGAATGTTCTCTTGCTGTTATAACATTGGAAAAAAAATATGGAATTGGTCTTAGCCCCCTTTGCAATGTTTATTTCTATCTCTCTTGGCCTTTCTAACTTCCTTTTTGACTTGTGTTTGCAGTTCCAAGTACTCTTTCTGTGTACTTCGTTTTTGGTCCCTTTTAAACGCTCTGTAAAGTGCCTTTATTAAACCGATATTTTAAAGTGACTTTAAAATATCGGTTTATTTGACTTAGTTTCCTTTAAATTTTACCTAATAATCTTTGATTGAGGTTTTTCTTTTTGTTTTTGTTTTTTAAATGATCTCCTTTTCAAATGAAAAACAAGGTTACCTTAAAAAAGGCTTATGAATATATAATAACAAAGGAGCAAGGGGTGAAGGAGTGAATATCTGAGCCTGCAGATTTGAAGGTGTTACAAGACAATAGTGATGGTGATAAAGCCCATTTGCCTTGCTGATTGAGCTTATTCGCATCAATGGAAGAAATATACATTGTAGACCTTCTACTAAGCACAGTGCAAAGCTGGAGATAAATAGTTTGCACAATAAAGAACACACATCCCATTAAAAGGGGAACTATCATTGCTGTTTTTTAAGATAATCTATTGTGTTTATAAGGTATTTAAAGCCAGAGTAGCATATTTTAACCCCCTAAATGCTGTACATCAACACACTGACTTTATGACTTTACCCTTCTGAACCACAAAGACATCACTTTATTACTCTATTCCTGTCGTTACCCAACACTAAGGTTTTTATTTACGGTAACGTTTGCTGAAGAGTGATCTCTCTCTGCAATGATGCACACCTTGCCATTATTCTTTTGACACCAGTCCATTGGTCTTCATTTGAATGTGCCCACATTTCCTACTGAAAGCACTGGAACATTAAGGTAGCCTTACCGCATGCTCAGAAGACATTAGTGTTGCAAGTCAGTCAGAATTGCAGAACTGTACTCAATACCACAACCAGGTCCCCAGCAGTATTGGATACATTGATGATCTCTGTTATGCTGCTTGGTATTGAAAGCCTAAATACAAATTAGAACTCTACAGAATTATTTAAAATGACTGACCACAATGCAACAATACAGATATTTAGATTAAAACAAAATCAACTTTGTTGATATAAAAAAAAAAAAAAAAACTTAATAGATGTGCATTTATTATTTCTAATTCACCTCACTAACATTCATACAGAAATAGCAATGCTTGCATCACAGTGATAGCAACAAATTGCATCACAGTGATGTAAATGGAATAAATCACTACCAACTCATTAAAAATAACTGGTTTCTTTAAACTGACCACCAAATATATGATATTTTTTGATATGCAAACTGTATTTTTATACCAATGTTTAAACATCTTGTCTTTTGTTCTCCTGAAAATGTAAATATCAATACCAGTATGTTTTAAGGTTCTTGTGTTCAGTGCATGGAGAACATGAAACTAATAAACCAGGGATTTGGAGCGGAACGGGAGCATTCCCTTTCAGCCTGTTCTCTTTGTCTCTTTCCATTGTTTTCAAACATACAATAAGTTGAAAAATAGCGCACTTCCCATGGTCTTACACCTCAGTGGTCAACGACAAAGCATTACCTCACAGCCAGCTAATGAAATTCAACATTACATTTAGCTTGATATTTTGGAGCAGCCAGCAACGAATCAAATAGCTCTATATTTAATTTGCCTTCAGTTCAGGCTTCCATCTTCCGGGTCCACGTTATGTGATCAGTCTTGTATTCGCCCAAAATAAACAGGTACTGTTATTAACTTATTATTAAGTTATGTATACAGAAAACAAGCTGTAAAAATATGTGTGGCAAGTGAAGTGCTTTGTTAATAAATGGAGGTTTGCTAGTTATATTCCTGGATATTAAGTTAAGACATTTTACAGTCGACTTGAGAAAACAGCAATGTTTACTGTATAATTAATTTATTTAGTTGTATTCTTAATCATTTAACGATTCATGATTTAATTGTTCAGCACGGAGAATCCGCTATGAATGAATGGCAACGAATGAATGAATGAATTATGATGATTGTAATTGCAGATGATTTAGGAACTGTGAAGGGCGCTCAGGGCCCGATGACTGTGGTGGGCACTCAGGGCCTGAGTGAAAGATAAATTTGGCCGGAGGCCTCGTCCCTGGGTGCCCGACGGCTGGAAATACATGAACAGTTATATGCATCCCAGTGCCGCAGATAGAAAGTGGCTATGAGCCACCTCCCCCCAAAAAGATGAGGCCGCCAAACCATGAAAGGAGAATAATAATAAATAATTAACGCACCCCACAATGGCAAGATAAATTTGGGCGGAGGCCTCGTCCGTGGGTGCCCGACAACTACCTGCGTGAGGCCGGCTGGATAAACATGAACAGTTACATGCATCCCAGTGCCGCAGGTAGGAAGTGGCTGTGGCCATCTCCCCCCGAAAAGACGAGGCCGCCAAACCATGAATGAATAATAATAAATAATTAACATGCTCCACAGTGGCGCCGTGCCACCTATCCCCCAAATACTGAAATGAATGAAAATCAGTCCCCCAGAGGATGACTGCGCTGGGGGAGAGAGCCCAGCCTGTCCAACCCGACCACTCACCCCGCAGAAGTAAATACGAACCGCTCAGCACTCAGGTAAGGAAAACCCCCCCTACTCGCATATATTTTTATTTTTTTAGAGGGAAACCTCAGGAAATCCGTAGCTGAGGGCTGCCCTTCCTCCAGGCTCAAAGCAGTCAACTCCCGTTTCGGCCTCCTAGCGCTTTACTGAGCAGCTGAAACAAAAAGCAGCGACATGAAAGAATAACACACTGAGCTTTTCTGCACTTGCTGATGACGTATTGGTTAGGGGCGGATTCTCCTTTGCAGAAAAGCAACCAAATTTACAATTCAGTGTTTCATTTTCATTGTTATATCCAAAAGAAGTATGTAGAAGTTGCACGTGTTGAATTTGTTGTATGTCTTACTGTGAAATGTGCACACCGATGATAACAATGTTCCCCTTAGTGCATATAAAGTGTTCATACATAAGGCTACGATTTTGTCACTGAGGTCACGGAAATCGTGAAAATCGTGAAAAAAGTCAGTGAAATCTTGAAAATGGATATAAAAACAGTTTTGATTAGGTGGTTCCTTTATATCCTTTAAAACATGCATTATCATGCACTGAAAACATAAATCAGCGAGTATCTGTATTGTTTTGTTGTATCGCAGCATTTATGTGTAGCTATATAGGTCAGCGAATGAGATAGCTGAGCGAGCAAGCATGTAAATCGGTGACAGCTAAAATAAAAAACAAATTGTGAGTGACCTGTTTTCTGTAAAGACAGAAGAACAAATGCATCAGACAACAGAAGTTTACCAACTTACAAAGGCTTTCTTTACAACATGCTGTTTGTTTCAGAATCATGGAAAACTATAAGCCTGGTTCAAACAGTACTTCTGTTGCAGGTGAATGCGATACGTCAGGCGCAGACAGCTAAAAGCTGTGCAGCTTCACTATTTGCTGTACGGGACGCATCATGTCGCATCCCTTTTGACTGCACAAAGTGGTCGCAGCTGTTGTTCATATAAATACAATACTTTAAATACAAACTGCATTCGCATAATTGGATAAATGTACATTTAAGCAGATGTATTGAGTTTGAACCTCTATACAAGAGGATTAAAAAAAATCAAAAGCGACGTTGTTGCTCCGTCCTCTCAACCAACAGAGAACCCGAAAGGGATCATTTCAAACATTATTTAGAGAGATGCGAGTATGTGACAGTGAGAGATATTTTAGGAATTTTAGAATGACAGATGAAAGGTTTGACGATCTGTTAAGGCTGTACTCCATTCCAAAAAACGACATGCGTTGCAAGATTTTAAATTACTTACTTCCAACTTTTCGCACAGGGTCGGAGACCCTTGACTCCGACCAGAAATTATGTCTGTCAGAAGTATGTACTGTAAGTTTTATAATCTAAAGTAACATTTAAACTGGTGAGTAGTCAAAAGCAATAGTATTTATATTTTTTGTTTTGGCATACTATTTAAAAGCTTGTGTATGTCGATGTAGCTAAAAATACATTATTTGGTGAACTTTCTGTGAATTCTTGTTTTGTTTTTTTTCCTAACCTTGCCCGTAAAAATATACTAAAAATAACTGTGCCAAAATCGTAGCCTTAGTCATACGTAACTGATTACTTAGAGAGGTGGTTTTTTCTGCATATCTTGTGTTTAAAACAGAGTAGCAATGCAATAATATGCAGGTTATGGTAAATATATAATGCTTTGAAAGAGATGTTTGTCACAAAAGTGTTTTTTTTTTTTTGCATTACCTTTCAAATATACAGCAGATGTGTAGAGACCTGGAAAAAAAAAGTTTTTTTTTTTGTTTAGTTTTTTTTTAAACCAACCACAAAGTTGAATGAAAAAAAACAAGTGGCATATTTGATGGAGCCATGATCTCACTTAGTTGCAGAGTTTATTTCTGATGAACATCGCATTAAGTTATTATGTTGAATGTAAGGGCGCTAACCCATCGAGACTGTTGGGAAATGTTGCTGTTTTGAATTGTTTAAAAAACAAACAAGTTGTAAACTCGAACCCAGGCAAAAGAAAGTTGCAACAGAGAAAAGAGAAAAAATCAGCAGATTGCTGCCACATAGGTATTGTTGTTTCTATTGACAGGAAGTCAGCGGATTTACGGATGCAAACGGATAACTTGTCACACAGTTTTCATTTTGAGTTTACTGTATTTCATGCTTTTTTTATTTAATTAAAGAAAACAAAGACTTATGAACACCAATACAATAGCCTACTTGACTAGAAAAAATGTAACCGGTATTAACCCTTATTTCATTTACTTCAAACCGGCACGGAACGAAATCAGCCGTTTGGAACTTTCGGAACCACAGCCAAAAATTCTGGTACGGTTCGGAGCCGAATCCCTGCAAATAACCAAAACATAAAAAATAAATGAGTTAACATTAAGTATCCTGACAAATGCAGACAAACATATTGATGCCTAACATCTACTAGTTTGGTTCCACCATGTCTGTGAAATAAAGTATTACCAGTGTGTAGCATTGAATCAATTTCAAAGTCTCTGTTCAAGGCATACAGGATAAAAAGAAGATTCGGCCTTTACTTTTGTGGTAGCAACAGACTTGTGGAATTACAGGTCTTTTTGCAGTCCTTACTTTTAACATGTAGGGAGAAAATTAATTATGGTAATTACAGGTAAGGCATACTGCCAAGACTGACAGTTGAAAGACAATTCCCTGGGTTGGTATTCGAGGTACAAAATGAACATTGAGGCACTTTCTTAAAATCAGAATGAAGAAAGAAAAACATATTTAATAACTCTCTCCGAAATGTACTTTTATAAACCACTTTTCATGATACTGTAAAACTACAATTTTAAGACTGCAGAACTTTCTCTGTCCTGGAAGTTACATCTACAGTATATAGTGTAAAATACTATATTCCCTTTGCTGCTAATTCCGCTCATTGAATATGCAAAGTATTGCATTGCTATGCAGTTTCCAATTAGATATGAATTTGATCAAAACATCAACTGGGTTCAGCTTTGAAATCCAGATTTCAAATGATTTCAACAATCATTTTAGATCATCAAGATAATCCACAATTCGCTGTTTAGAACGGCTTACAATGGCAAATTCTTTTGTACCTGCTTTTTTTACTGTAGCACATGCTGATTTGAATTCATACAGCACTGGAATAAAATCACACACAGACTCCTAGAAAGCAAAATCTTTTATTTAAAGTGTAGCTTTTATTATTATTATTATTATTATTATTATTATTATTATTATTATTATTATTATTATTATTAATACCCATTTATTCAGTGCCTCAAGAATCCAAACTAAATGTAACCTATAATACAAAAAGTTTAAAGATTCAAGATAAAGTATGTGTTTAATAGAGGTGAAAGTCTGGTGCAGGATAAATGCTTTAAAGGTGGTCTTGTTACATACCAATGTGTTACAAATATGCAGCCAGAAAGGTCATGTAAAAGTCAACAATGTGGTAATAGACCTACGGTGTTTCTTTTTAAACTTGCAGCCTGACCCACTTCAAAAGACCACAATGAAATCAAAATCCCCTTTAAATTAAACATATTTTTTAAATTACAAGATTGTCTTCAATTTAAAATAATCCTTTTTCATATTATAAATTTGTCCTTGGCTATTTGAGTCTTTTCTTATAATTTAAACAAGCCAAAATGCCACATATCATTATTGTTAGTATTTCTTTCTGCTCTGCTGCATGACTGTTCTTCTGTGACATCATAATCTGTCGACAGTTGTTTTATTTTAGATTAAGCATCTAACTAAAATGTAAACTTGTATTCTTTGTAGTTATTCAAACCTTTAAACAGGGTTTTGCTGCAATTTATCTACCATTTATGTAAATTCTCAGGTTTTTTATGCTGTATTTCTGTTTAGCTTTAAAAAAAAAAAAGGTATGCCATATTTACTCAAATTTAAGTCGCACTTTTTTGACCAAAATAAAAGTTTTGGCGACTTGGATTCGAGGTTTTTCAGTTAGGCGATCAATTTACATTTGCGCATGTCAGTTATTCTAGCATGCTTGAACAAGCGCTACTGTACACAGTAATGTCAGTCACTACAGTAATTACTCTTGATAAAGTACAGGTATATTAAAATTGCTGTGCGGAGAATGTTACGCCAATTTTATGATGCAGCTTTTACAAGAGTAATTTTGTTTGCTGAAGAGAAGCCATGCAGCAGAACATGAATTTGGGGCATCTGAGATGTGTGTCACAAGATGGAGATGCAAATCGAACCAGTTGGTTTTGTTTGCAAACGTGACAGTCACACTGGCCAAATTAAACAAAGGAAGACAATAAAATTAACTAAAATAAAGTTAAAGGTAATTTCCAGCTACCGTAAACTGCAAGGACTGCTGTTCAATACTGTAAATACTTGTGACAGAGACAGAATGATTCTTGGTGATAAATCTCCCTCCCGACCTGTGAGGGCACTGTGTAAAAGGAACAGAGTGCCCTGGACTGGATGGCCAGACAATTCATTCCCAGGGTTAAGTGGAAGTCAGCCATCTAGAAAGGGGGCGGAGCTATGGTACGCCAAGTCATCGACCCGGAAGGGAAGCGATGTGGCAGCTGCAGATTGGAGGAGCGGTTGCAATCGTTAACCAAGGGGGCGTGACTGACAGTACATAAGGGGACGTAGCGAGGTGATCTATTCCTTTGTATGATTAACGCTGAACCGGAAGGAGAACGTAATTGTTACCGTGAGTGTTTTGTTTGCTTTGTCTTGTCTAAAATCTACTTGTTTGTTGTTATTAGATGGCTAACACGATCCGGAGCTGTCGCTATAGGCCAGCACAAAACCCGGACAACACTGCACTTGTTCACGATAAATTGTATTTTCACCACGAGCACTACAGCACTCATTTTGGACTGATGACCGTGTTTGTGTTAACTGTGTGTGTTTAAATACCATGTTTGTTGTTTCGGGACTGAACCCGTGGATTTAACTGAGCAATACACATCGTTGTGTATTGCCAGTTCTCATTATTCTTTGTCATCAGACTTTGGATTATAAATAAACCATCATTTCACCTGTACTTTGTCATTATCTTGAACACTGCATCACCTCTACACCTGCCCACTGCAAACCACTTTGCCACAGTACTGTACATATTTGGCATTTGTAATATAATTGGTGACTTACTCTGATGCTTTTATGTATGGTAATACAGTGCTCCATGCTGGCACCTAGAATGAAAAAGTAATTTAACCGTTAATTATTTAGTTTTTATCATTGAGATAATTTTTTTTTTTGGTCATCATATTTGGGTGTGCATCTGGAATTCAGGAGTGACTTAATTTGAGTAAATACAGTATTTACAGTAAGTATTCTTTAAGATTGTATGGCAAAGAGCATTTTAATAAATGAATCACAAAGTATGCCTTTCAACTATTTTATACACATATTGACTGTAGAGGACAGTGAGGGTTATAATGAAAATACTTCTTGTCAAACAGACTATATTGCTCAAATCAGACACAAGCTAAACAGCACATAATACACAATGTCAAACTAAAACTGCTAGTAACATCTTCTGTGCCTTTAGTTTACCACCTGTATTATCTTTAAAATATAACTGGAGTCCCTAATATATATTTGATATGACATGGCTTATAAAACATTGTCCATGAGTAAGATTTATTTGAGGCTACATCCAATGTCACCATGTATTCATTTCTTTGATTAATGATTCGATACTTTTACAGATTGTTCCAAACTTCAAAACATGAAGCGAATGGAATCATCCCCTTTAATCTTGGCAGAGGATCTGCATCCCCATTTTCCAATGTGTCTGTCTTCACTTTCCCAATCCAACTCTCCGGGAGAAAACTGTGGGAGACTAAGCATCATGAAGAAACAAACTGCAGAGCCAACATGAAAAGCAATTCCTTTATTCCCTTTCCAAATACTAACCTTTTTTTTTTTTTTTCTTTGGGTAACTTCCAGGGGGACGTAAAAGTATGGCTGCAGTTTTCTGAAAAGCTCTAATATGTTCCATGCTTCCATGATGCTTGCATCGTTAATCAGAAAGATGGCTTTGCGTGATAAGGGACATAAACTGGAACTGAGCCATTCTCTAACACAGACTTAAGCTTTGCCCCCCGATGTTGCTGGTTGCTTAATAAAAAAAATATACCTTCATGTCAAACCTTCACTAAACATAAACATATTTGGCACATCTGAAAACAACCCTTGCTTTATTACAAAGCAGTGTTATGTTGTCAATAAATAAAACATAACATTTTCTACATGGTCTTACAACAGTACAACCCTACTCCCAGCCCTAAAGTATTTATTAAGTCTTTATTTATGCATGAGAATCACACTTTAGTGTTAAAACATAAAGTTACTAAAATATTAAAAGCATGCATAGCAGCTATCACAACCACTAAAATGTACATATACTTTTCCCCTAAAAGTCAAAATAAATAAATAAGGTTGTCTACACTTGGCCCATCAAGTTAATCTATAAAACGTGTCACTCTGCGGCTATTCAACAAAAAATCCTAAAAGAAACATATTGTAGATTTTAAGCAGCATTTTATTTAGCCAGTCTGTGTACTAAAACTAATTGGATTTATGTCAATTGAAAAAATATATCCCTGGGAAGAATTTGAGCTACGTAAAGCTGACATTACAACTATACATATGGGTCCATGCTGCCACATGCCAAAAGTGAAGAAGGAAAATTAAAATCGGTGGTGGTCAACATAAAATATTAAAATAGCAGGGTATCAGATTTTTGAAAAATGATGTCAGTCTCATTCATTAGGTCCACAAATGCATTGAATTAGGCTACATTTAGTGGGTGATAATTGAAATCAGAGCTGCAGTCATTACCACTGACATGTTTCTAAATACTACCCAATATATTTTCGTCTGTTTCAGAGGCTGTGTGACAGCTGGCAATGAAAAACATAAAAGTACAGAAACTATTACTCTCACGTACGTGACTGGGCTTCCTTTTTTTTCTCTTCCTAAAGTCAATGAAATGTCAGCTTTATTCTTCCACCAAACTGTTGGCTGTTTGTCAATGTTCCTCTCTAATGCACTGCCACAAAAGCTAAAGGGTTGTAAATCACTATGTCAGTAACATGCCATTAGTCTTGGGATATACAATAAAATGTGTAATGCTGTTATAAAAGTAATGGCACTACCGCCGGTTTTCTGATGTCATATATATTTAATTTGAACAAGCCTTAAAGAATCCCTAGGAAAGCTATGTTCCATTAAACTATCTACAAACAGCACAAGAGCAGTTGAATCAATGCATGCTGTGAAGCAAACATTTCCATGAAGTTCAAATCTATAATCAATTCATAACTATGCGTTAAAGTGCATAAAAACAACCTAAATCAGGAAAATCCTTTTAAAACGATGTCAAGCGGGAGGATTTCCAGGTTTGCAGTATGAGAACAATGATTTGTCTTCACCTACTGACAGATGAGTAAATCCCATTTCCAAATGTTATTATTCGATGTTACTGAATATTATTATTATTATTATTATTTAGCAGACGCCTTTATCCAAGGCGACTTACAGAGACTAGGGTGTGTGAACTATGCATCAGCTGCAGAGTCACTTACAACTACACCTCACCCGAAAGACGGAGCACAAGGAGGTTACGTGACTTGCTCAGGGTCACGCAATGAGTCAGTGGCTGAGGTGGGATTTGAACCGGAGACCTCCTGGTTACAAGCCCTTTTCTTTAACCACTGGACCACACAGCCTCCTGCTGCCAAAAGGCATAGCGAACAGTACATTGAAAAATGAAAAAACAAAAACAAAGATATCCTTCATTAAAGTAAGTCCAAACATTTAAAGAATACAAATACATCCAAAAACACAATATTTTTGGGGAGGGTTGATCCTTGTATTTTCCGAGGAATTACCTTGAAGTAGTATTTGTTGGTAAGTATTAAATAAATCAAAACACACCTATTACTCGCACTTGCTGTTCATAACACATTACCCCATTTCTAAAAACACTACATTGGCTCCCTGTTAAGTTACAAGGTGTTTCATGGTCTAGGGCCTTCATAGTTGTACCCATAGTTGTACCCTGAGATCAGCAAATGCTGGATTTCTGGTTGCTCCTAGAAGTCAGCTGAAATCAGGAGGGGCGAGGGCCTTTAGTAGTTCTGCTCCCTGCCTTTGGAACTCTACTCCAAATTATATCAGGAATGCTGGCACAGTTGACATTTTGAAATCAATTTTAAAAACATCTGTATGAGTTTGCTTATTTTTTAGCTGGATTACTAGGCCATTGGCTTCCTTTTTATTTTACTGTTTTTATTGTAAAGCACCCTGGGATGCTTGCATGAAGAGCGGTATATAAAAGTAAAATCGTATTGTATTTATTAATGTGTTGATTTCAAAACAAGAAAAGCTGCCCTTCCCTCACCTTTACAACCGAGTACCAATCAATGGAAATTAACTTCTGCACTGAGGGTTTTAAAAGATGATTGGAAGCAAATTGTCCTCTCCTCCTGGGCGCTGACATTTTTACTGTTGTACTGCTGTACTGAGACCATAAACTGACAATAAAAATATGTTGCAAAACACAACTGAAATGTAACCAAACGTTATGTAAATGTGACTTTTTCTTAAACCTAACTCGAGCTACTGTGGTGGAAACTGGGATGTGTATTTCTTTGTCAAGATTAAATCAGAGAAAACACCTTGGCCAGGACTACAATCCCAGAATTAACTGCAGAGATAACACATTTCTAAGGAAACTTCACATTTCTTAAATGTAATTACTTGGAAAAATACGAGTTTCGGCACACCCCTACAATCTTTACAGCATGACTTTTAATGTACATTTAAAATGTCCTGCACTTATTCACAGTAAATAAAATTACAACAATAAAATGAACAGAAAATATAACCGTATGAGGCCTCATTAGCTATTGTGAAAGTGAATATAGAGATCTAAAATCCTTCTTACAACTTTTTATTTACGACAGCCAATGTATTATAGATCTTAATGTTCATAAATTACACTGCAATTGGAGTACATGCTTTTATTTAAGTATGAGGCCTTACAACAATGTTATCGAAAGGTGTGGTGCTGGTCACTTTGCTGTGCGCTTCTGTGTAAAATAACCACAGACTGTTCAATGAAAACATTTTCTCTGAAAACAGTGTGTGGTCAGTGAATTTATAATTTCAAAACAAAACAAAAATGTATTAATTATAAAAGATTATGAAACTAACTCTTTATATTTCATGAAAATTAATATGAAAAGGACACACAGACCATAGAACAAAAATGAAACACAGAACCACCACCCAACCACCATTCGCTCTGGCAAAAATACATAAATCAGTTTGCAAGAGCCTTTGTCAATCATCTTATAAAAGTACATATTTTTTGTACAATTTTACTTTTACAAATTCCAACCACCATCAGTGCTTAAAAAATTCTACTGCAATATTGCCTTACATTTTTTTTTTTTTTTTTTGTTATTGCCAAGAGGTTAGGTTGAAGAGATAGGGCATCTAGCACTAAATTCCTATGAATTTTCTTACATTACCAACACACCACACGTTTACAAATGTAAATTGTTTTTTTAAGCTTTGTGTCTTGTCAGCCTAAACAGACTATACCATCTATTATTTCCATATGCAGTTCATCAGTCTAGTATGAAGTGGTAACAGAAACAGCAAATTGAAGAAGAGCAATTTCAATATTCCAAAATAGATGCAAATAAACACTAAAGATGCAGTGTTGCATATTTTTATTGAGGCAATTCAGGGCTTGTCTGAGAGGAAAACTCCTAATAAATAAGCTTATATCTCTGAAGGTATTTTCTCCTCTGTTTTATAAACCCAATTAAGTTTGAAGAACATCACATTTTCCTAAATGCATGATAAACAGATCTATGTATTCAAGAATATTAGTTTTAAATGGGTCTGATAGATCTAAACTGAAATATTCTGATTTCAATCCAAGTGCCAATTCCCAGGCCCATTTTTCACGTAATTTAAGGACTTCCTTCAGATAGTTTTTCATATTCTTTTAACTGACATTTTATCTTCATACCAGCATCTTGGTAGATTGAACATGCACTAAGACAATGACAGCCGTCTTTTTGGCTGTCACTTCTCATTTTGGCAAAGACTGATGTCGTATACTGGCTTATGCCAATAATATCCCCATCAAAAACAACAGAGACTACCTGGCTCTGATGTAAAGGCAGCAAATCACATTTGTGACACTCATTTGTCAATTAACAGGATCCTTCCAGTGCTGACACTTGGGACTTAAAAGATACAGTCTAGAATGTGATGAATTAAAAAAGACAGAGAGTAAGCTATGCGCTGCAAAGTAATACCATAATGTGCTTAGATATGAATATCAACTGACACCCCTGACAGGCCATACAAGATTTTATTTCATTTTGCACTGTATCTGGCCTTCATACTTTGTCTTCTTTGTTCTCTTTTCATCACGCGCCTAACATCTCATTCTGACAGCCAGAGACATTTAAAAGCACTTTCTTTGAAAATGCAAGTTAGAGTACTTGATTTGTCATTAAAATGCAAAACGGTTGCCATCGCAGGTGCATGCAGGTATGCTTAAAAAGGTTTATCTGCTATGCAAAGGCCTAAAATGGTTTCCCTGCTCTCTTTTAAAACTTTCATGTATTAAAAAGATAGCATGACTGCAGGAAAGCATACATGAGAATTTCTAAAAAGTCAGAAGAGCTGTAAAATGCTGCAATTATAACGTACCTCTTAACTTGAAATATTGTATGACTAAGTACTCTGAAATATTAAGCTATATCCAGGGGTTCACATAACTTTTATCATTAGGTTCTCATGTAAGTACCAGCAGAAATGGTTTGGTACGCAGCAAAATTAGGAGTCATCATCCAAGTCGCTGTCTAGCTCCCCCTCCTCCGACAGTTCAAACAATTGGGATGTCAAAGATCAGGGGCGCAAATTTGGAGCTAGTTAAAAACACATGACAGAATAAATGTTCGAATATAACTATAAGTCAAATACATCGGATTTGCAATGTAAATAAGCTCCTGTGTCATGTTTTGTCTCTGCGTGCTGTTGTGAATTACACGAATAAACAATCATGCAGTGAAGTTCGATCCAAGCTGTACTGCAAAGTATGGTGGCCCAGTAAGTAAAAAAAAAACAAAGTTATTTTTATATCATGTTTACAAGTCCACGGTCCATAAACTTTGGTTAATGACAGTGTCAGAGACAACAACATTGATGTTTATGTATGGGTCCGGATTGCTGGTTATTACAAAGAACAAATCATCACGCATTCTGTTTATTTCAATAGGTTACCACCAAATTCCAGCCCCGGGGATTCAGAAGCAAAAAACGTCTTCACTTTATTAGTGTATTATTAACAACAATCATTATTATTATTATTATTATTATTATTATTATTATTATTATTATTATTATTATTATTATTATTATGCTGTACAAAACAAATATCGACTTTCTGGTTTCAAATTGTATAACAAATTTTGACGTATTAAAAGATATCAATATGGTGAAACTGATTAGGGATAAACATGGTACTGTATGCATAGTTGAATAGCACACATGGTCATCCCTACCCAATATGAACATACTGAATAATCTCTGTAAAGGATAGATTAAGAAACTGTGAACAATGATTAAAACAAAACTGAGCTAGAAGCACACTCTACTGATGTCCCAGAATGAGGATAAGGCAGCTGCATAATGATAAAACACTCTAACAGGGAGGCAAGTGATGCCCAACATATGATGCAACATGACTACATCATGTTATGCCAATATACACCTGCTAGCAAGTGGATGACAACATAATCTTCCTCCACTATTCAAATATTAAAGGCTTTTTAAAGTTAAAGCATTAAGTAATTGATGAGGCACACTGAAGAAAATGTTGGTGTGTCTGGTCACACCAAACCCTTCAGTCAAGGGTCATCTTATGTTTTATCATTGTACTTACATTGTTCAATGACATACTGTTGTAGGATTCTGGAACTTATAAGATGCTGACAAGGCTTTTTAAGGTGCAGTAAAAAGGATCAGACTTAAGAAAAAAATATATAATTACAGTAATTTTTTAAGGAAATTATAAGATGCATTCTTTTCCCTAGTTAAGCTGTCATTCAGTTGAAAAGCATCTCTCGGCTGTGAATATAGTACTATCTGCACTTAAAAGGGATGTCTTTCCATCACCTGAATTAACATATTATGTACACCACCATGAGAACTATTTTGTCTGTCAGACTAGCATTGCAATTACACCGATATCACAATGGTTTTTTTCACTGAACTGGAAACAAATGTTAACTAAAGATGCATTCAAGAAATAATGTTATAATTAGCTGTAATGCTATTTTTTCCATATGTGAGGAGAAGTTTATCATGTACAAAAAAAAAAAAGTGTTGCAAATATGTTCTGTTTCTAATAAATCATATCACACTTCCCCCAGACTAATGTATTTTTCATGAACAATAAATTAGAATGGATATAGTGACATGCAATGGAAAAGATGAATCACATTATTGATTTACTTCTTCTTATTATATTGTGTAAATCTCATGGTATACCAATTTTGGCAAAATAAAAATAATCTAGCGTAATCACTTTACCAACACAAATAAAATATGCTTTTCATTAAATGTTTTAGAAAAAGAAATAAGAACCAGATTATGTGGCAAGCAATAATGTATGAAACTGTATACCCAGTGCCCAATAAAAGGTTTCTACCTACCTAACTCCAAAAAGATGCAAAACATATATGCAACATTTATGGTGCAAATAAATGAGAACCAAACCCACCATAGTTAAGAAACTATTCGTATGTTCAGTAATTACATACACCTCTTAAGTGACAGCTTTAATTTATCCAGCACAGGTGTGATAGTAGGCATAAAAAAACACATGGGTTATATATTCATAGTAACAGTCTCCTGACAAGCCTTTAGGATTAAATTCTGCAATAACTAACTAACTGTTTTCCATCTGCAACTGTCCTCTGAGTAACCTTGCTAATACCCCAATTCCCCAGTATACTGTTTCTAGGGGCCAGGTCTTTATATGTGGTCAAACTAACTAAGTAATTTTAGAAATCTGAGTATTACTAAATGTATAACACTGAGTGTTTTATAGTATAGTATAGCATAGCATCTAACTAACTTCCCCCAAGTCACGTGGCTGACATCTGATCTGTCTCAATATTGTATTTCTCAAACCTACATCTGTCCAGACCACATCTTAAAAAGAATAATACAATTGGTTTCAATCGATCACACTTCCTCTAATTTAGGTTTTGAGTAGTGATCCTTTTTTTTATCTATGTCTGCCTACCAGTGTAGACTGTGGGAATCACAAAGGCATTTGAGAAGTCCACAGTCTAGTGTGCATGCAAGCCAGGAAAAAAAGTCTCAATACAGTTAAAACGGAAACCAGAATTGCAAAGGAATATTGTACCTACAGTATGTAGAAATAAAAACTATATATATATATATATATATATATATATATATATATATAGAGAGAGAGAGAGAGAGAGAGAGAGAGAGAGTGAGAGGGAGAGAGAGAGACGGTTATATGTTGTCCATCTGCATATTTCATGACTTTTTTTTTTACTATTCTTTTCATAGATTTAATTTACAAAGAATTCTCTACTTGAAACAAAAAATGAATTGTAGTTTTATCTCAAGTATGTACAAAGTTATAGAAGTCACCTCCATCAATAATGTAATATTTATAAACTTTGCATTAACACATAGCATGCATAAACAAACAAATATCAACTTAGTTTCCATTAAAAAAAGAAGAAGAAACTTCAAAAGATAGTGAGGGATTTTTTAAAAGCTTACCTGCCACATGACCAATTCATGTACCTCCATCGCAAGTTTATCTGTTTTTATACTGCTTTTGTTGCCTAATAGTGACATTTGATACAATCTAAGAATCAATAATGTTTGTATTTCTATTAATTTAAGAGACCTCATAAAATATTTCATTTTGCAAATCAATTTCTAAATGAACTGCTTTTGAGTCCTGGCAGCTCATCTTCTGCCATTCAAAAATGTAACAAGGTTTACTGCAGTACCCCGGCAGGCACTATAATCCTGCTCTTTACAAGGCCACTTTCCGTGTATTAAAACAAATGTACAAAGGAGTTTAATTTTCTGTATCTGTTTTGGCTTACTAAATTGCAAACTGTTAAGAATGATCAAATCAGCCCTCGACTAACCACAGAAATTGAACACGTACCGTAAAAATCATTTTATAGGTTGCACTAGCGTAAAAGTCTTTTTTGAGACTTCAATTTTAGGAAAACACTTTTTTTGTGTTTAAAATACTTTTTTCTTTTTCTTTTTTTTTTTTACAATGAATTTTTTTCCTACATGCTCAACACCGATAAAGAAAGATACACAAGTTTAGTTTCGAAATAACCTTCATTTGCAACATTTTAGTGTTGTTATTTTTTGTTTTTAATTAATTAAACTGCTAGAAACTATTTGTTTTTCAAAATTTAAAAAGTAATAACTAACAGAGCAAAATTTAAAAAGTAATATCTAACAAATTGAGCTTTTATTCCAAATCAGCCCGACATGAAAAGTTTGACATGAAAAGTTAATCAGATCTTCAAGTTTTTTTTTTTGTCGTCGTTTTTTTTTTTTTCTTTAATCAATTTTGTTTTGCCGCATGGTTGTTGAACAAACCAAAAAAGAGTTTTTTGACAACCTATATTCACGATCAATATAAACAATCAATATAGTTTTCAGCTTTGTCACTACATAAAATGATTTTTGTTTTGAAGGCAGTTAAGTGTGTGCTTTTTATAAAGACTTCACTGCAGAGGTGGCATCCCGTGCGTACAGACCAGGATGTTGACAGTGTGTGTTTATATTATCTTTTTTTATTTTTTATTTGGGGTCCAGGGTCCAGGTTAGTTATAGCCAAAGGTTTGTTATAATGAAGTGTGCTATAGTGAGGGTGTACTGTACTTTCATTTTGTTTTGTAAATCAGAACTAGGGTTGGCCGTGCTCTGGCTCCAGAGCCCGGAGCCCGGAGCCAGAGTTAAGTGGAGTGGAGCTGTCCCATTTTCTGACATAGAGCAGAGCTGGAGCTGGGGGTGCCAGAGCCGGAGCGGAGCTGGAGCCAGGTTCACTGGAGCACTCCGGAACCTGGAGCCTGAGCTGAGGTTCCGGAGCTGCTCCACTTTCTCCTACCTTTGACATTTTATATAATAAACCTTGACATATTAAGTTTAAACATTTTAATTAATAAAATAAATAACTATATACAGTAGAATACACACAAACTCCCCAAATGTAATTTCAGAATTACTTTAATGTTCTATTTATACTGGTATAATACACAAGGGGAATACAGTGCAAATAGAAAATATTTAAGTTGTTGGAAAAGCTGGCTTTCACAAAAGCAAAAAAATAAACCTCATTGCATGGGAAATCCTTTTGACTTGAAAAAGATGCATTACTTACAATCTTTTGGTTTCATGCAACTACAGTTTTAATTGTACTACTTTCTCCGACAAGCAGCACAGTAGCCTTAAATGACACCTCAATTCAATTAAATATTTTACAAATATTATAGATTTAATCTGGAAGGAAATATATTTAAAGGATAAAATGCAATTGTGCTATAATACATTCTACTTCTACTACTGGTCACAGGTGATGACTTTTGGTTTTGACTGCAAGTGCTTTTAAATGATATTACAATATGGACAAGGGATTTCCTGAAACCTGATTGGTCAATACGGGCCTTAATCCCTGGTAAGAACGTTGAACACTTTATTTAAAAAGTAAAATGCATTAGTTTATACAGAACTAAAGTTTCTATAATTAATCAATATTATTAGAACACAATTATTTTTTAAAAGATTACTGAAAGAATTTGCCAATATACTATATTTTCCCACCTATTATGAACTTATTATTCACAAATAATATTTCCTGGCTCTTTAACAGCTACATTTATTTTAATTTATAATTTTACATATACTTAAAGAACCTTTTAAAATATCAGTTTAAAATATCTGTTTTTAGGTTACTTTAAAATATATTAAAGGCAATTAGGTTTGACAACTTGGCATTGCAAAAAAGTAATTAGACTATTAAGGTATTGAATAATTTGTTCATCATAACATTTTATTGTACTGTAGTCTCATTTTCTAAAATTTACAGATTTTGAGCAATAACTATAACATTTTTAACCAAAGTTATAAAATAAAAAAATTCTAAGCATCAATTTCATGATCATTTGTAATAGTAAAAGCACTGTTTGTCTAGCAGTAATACTGCATAAAACATTTTTAAACAGTTATTGACATAACCTTTAATCTTTTCAGAAAGATCCTGAATCTGCTTTGTCCAGGCTACCAACCCCCCTCAAGAAAGACAGTTCAGGAAGACTGTTGAGCAATACATACTCAGGCATTGTAGCTACTTTAAAGCAAGAACTAATGTCTGCATGGCAAGTTACCATTACATTTGATCTGTGGACCTGTACCAAAAAGCAGAAGCAATTTCTAGCAGTAACATGCTACTTTGTTGACCAGAAGTGGAATTTGATTTCATAATGCATTGGCTGCAATCCTGCTGATGTAGCCCATACTGTGGATGAATATTGCCTTCTCGGTGCAAGACGTTTTCAACTCCTGTGATTTAAAGCAAGTCGTATGTGCTGTTACTGACAGTGGTGCCAATGTTATACGTGCCTGCCAACTTCTTAAGTTGAAACGGCACCCTTGTTTAGCTCATCCATTGCACCTCTGTCTGCAGGAGATTATTTTTCCCAGGCAAGGAAAGCAATTGTTACTAGAGGAAATATCTGCAGTGATTGAAAGATGTTGATACATTGTCACACTTTTAAAAAGGTCACCTAGTGCTGGGAATGCCTATTCAAAGGTGTACCTGGATGTGAACCAGTGAAGATTTCCAATAGACTGCATTACAAGATGGAACTCAAGCTTGCCAATGACTGAAAAAGTGATCCAGCAAGCGGAGCAGTTAATAATTGCAGCCTTGAAATTGAAGAGAGACCAGCACTAAACATTGCTGCTGAGGTTAAGATGCTTCTGGAAGAAGTGAGTGAGATGCTGAAGCCATTTCAGGACACAACCACAACTCTTTCTGGGGCAAAGTATCCTACAGCATCTCTCATTGTGCCAACAGTGGTTGGAATTCGCAGAGCACTTGGCAAGATTGAAGTGAAGTCTGAACTTTGATCGAAGATGAATGACTACCTTTTGAGTCAGATCTCAACAAGGTTATCAAGCTTCGAGAATGACCTTCATTTTCAGATGTCAACATTTCTGGAACCGCAGTTTAAAAGCCATCTCTTCAACAGCTATTATAAAAGGTTTGTCTGTTGCACATGAACCTCCTGAAAGGGATCCAGTTCCAGCCAAGAGAGCACGTCCATGTGGCAGTAAGAGCATCTAACAGCTTTCTGACAGTAGCACAGAAGATGCTGATGATTGTGCAGGATCTGCATTAGACAATGAGTTGAAGGTGTATGCAGCTGAGAACAGAGAGCCTTTGGACTCAAGCCCTTTGGATTACTGGAGGAATTGCAGAGATTCCTTGCCTTTGTTAGCACAACTGTCACATCATTTCTTTTGTGTGCCTGCAACATCAGTGGAAAGTGAAAGACTGTTCTCCAAAGCAGGAGGATTTACTTACTGACCGAAGAACAAGGCTAAATTCCACAAATGTTGAAAAAATAATATTCTGAATCGAAATTTATCTTTGAGCTGGGACTCAAAATAAATTAGATTCTGTAGGAATTTCCTTGGCATAACGCAAAATAAAAAAGGGGCAAAACTCAACAAAACCTGGTGAAAAAAAGAGAAAATGTACAATATCGGGCATGAAGTAACCCTGTGTTTTTTTAGTTTTTTGTTGTTTTTTTCAGCTGTGGTCTTAATTGAAACCCTTAATTGAACTAATAATTTGCTAAGCAATGCTTTTATATTATTTTCAGCTCTTAAACAGTTTGAGATGCCAAGTTAGAACACAAGTTTGAAACCCTTGTTTAGAGTTAAAGGGTCACTGTCAAAGATACTGTTGATTTTGTTGAATATCAGCCAAAAGATGTATAAAAAAGAAATAAAAGACTAAAACATTAAAACCAGATTCACACTTGTCTCTTTTACTGAGAAACACAAACAAACAACATTAAATAATATCAACATTACATAATAAAACTTACATAATATCAACTTAAATAATATTATCAACATTAAATAATAAAACTTGCATATTATGATACTATGATAGTCACGCATAGGTTTTTGTGACTCCGGAGCCAGAGCTCGAGCAGGAGCTGCTGGAGCCAGCCTGGAGCTGGAGCAAGAGGTCTCTGTCAGCTCTGGAGCCAGCCTGGAGCTGGAGCTGAACCACTGGAGCCACTCTGGAGCCAGAGGCAGCAAACCCGGAGAGCTGCCAACCCTAAATCAGAAACATAACCATAGACAAACTTTACAAGTGTACCACTGCGTTGCACTGACATGTAGAACAAGTTACAGTATGTATTAAAGTCATTCAAAGTACTCCATTCAAACAAAATGTTTTCTACATCGGGCCATAAACACTTTCCTCCTATCAGCTCATTTTTCTTTGTCCATTTTAAGTTTGTCTTTGTTTCGTCTCCAGTCACGTACTGTATTTCGGCAAATCCAACAACGTGCAATTTCAAACCTGTTGAGTAGCATTTTCTTTTTTTTCTTACTGTCCTACTTTATCCAGTCTCAAAGTCACCTACATTATTATAGCATTGCAGTTACAACGAACAGAAAGTTGAAAAGTTTACTACTCGGCTTTCTAACCAATAGCTGTTTAGTACGGATCCCAGGGGCGGGTTCAGTTTGAATGTTGACAAATCAATGGCTCGGGAGGGTGGGAATAAGGAAATTCATAGAGACTGACAGCTATTGTGTTAACACCTAAAGAAGCAGTATAGCTGTGACGTTTTCGAGTGGAGGTCAGTTAAGAGTCTGAAAGCTTGCGTTTAACATTCAAAATGACAAAGGGTATTGAGCGTAAGAAATTAAAACTTTTAATTAGAACAGTGGTTTTGTGTTTCTACCTAGCAACATGACCTGAATGCCGTTGATCCTGAACAAATAAATCAGGTTGTTGACAGTTAAGTTTGTGTGAGACATAACCGTGGCTGTAGTAATCCCATTGTGGCGCTGGTACAGTAGTTTAATATTAGACACACTGGCACATATGTCGCACCGGTATATTAGTCGGTCCCCCCTTTTAAGGGCCTGGCAAAAATGCCTAGAAAATCAACTTATACAATGTTTTTTTACGGTACCCCAAATAACACATTTTAAAATGGATAGCAAACCTTTCAGATCATCTTAGTCAACTAGATTAATTGTATAAAAACACACATGCAACGATATCCGGTAAATAAATGTTTGACTAAGAAAATGTCCACATTTAAGTGGACTCAATTAGTGGCTTATTTTTTATTATTATTATTATTATTATTATTATTATTATTATTATTATTATTATTATTATTGTATTTATTTTTTAAAACAATTTTTATACTGATCAAGTTCATGAACTAATAATGCTACTTAACCGAAACACCTGCTTAATGGTGTGAATAGGGTGTAGGGCCACCATACATAACACAGATTTGACAAGAAGATTATTCAGTGTTTTTCAATTATTCTAGGGGGACATGTGACCATTCCTCGAGGAGCACCATTTGGAAAGCTGGGGGTGGGAATCTGAACTCCCCAGTATATCCCATAAAGACATTACAGTTGAGACTGTTCCAAGTGGCATGTCAGTAATTTGTGCAGCACATGCCAACCAAGACAAAATCTAACAGATCTTCTGCCTTTAACGACCTTCTTAAGTATGATCTTAAGAATATATTTTTAAATAATTTTAATTTACTGATTGCTAAATCTAAGCCTAAAAAAACGTGGCATGTGTTGCTCAAGACAGTATGAAACCAATATTATACAGCCCAGACACTTTTTCACTGTGTCAATTCATGAAAATAAATAAATAAATAAATAGTTAGAGGTTCTGCCGTTATTGTTATTTTTTACAATTACTATGCCAAGCTTTTTCTGCCATCAGGGGGGCAATTAGCATAATAATTTATCATCCTAGATTGATCAAACTCTGCACATTATTCGTCGTAATTGGCTACAATTATGTTAATAACAACTGCAGTATGATTACTATATTTATTGTAACTAAGTATGCTTTGTACCCGAAGCAAAGCTGGCATTTGTCGGGCATCAAAAAGGCAGAAAAGCATGAGGTGATTCTATGAAACCTTGTTGATATACCTTCAGCAAATGAAAGGGCAGAGTAGATTTCATGCAATGTTAATTTCAAAGTACTGGTTCATTAAGGATATTAATTTTCTGATAAGTACACATTGACACGTGACACACTGGAGCTGTTCAGGACTTAGCAATTATTAATATGTGACAGATTCAAGCGCAAAGCGAATCAATTAAACAGGAGAATTCACAATCTTAGCAGAGATAACTGCCTCAGACTACAATGTTCACATGACAAAAAAAGGGCCATTCATACTCCTTCAATACCTGACAGGTCAAGAAAGAAGTACAAAACAAAAGCACCTTATAACCATCATCTCTCCTTTTTACTTGTCAGATCAACTTTTCTAGTGTCGCTGCTGAAATGGCTTCACCGTACCAGCTGCCACAAGGTGATTTTTCATGTCTTGTCAAAGAAATCTTTTATTCTATTTGCTCTGCATTAACATGTCACATTTATTGATCAAGCCCTTTATGCAGCCACAGCAGGGCACCGTGCTCTTATGCTTAAGGGTCTTTGATGTCTCGATGACATCCCAGGCCGAATAATGCACATATTAAAATGCACTTAATGCAGAAATGTGTTTGTGCACGACAGGTATATTAATATCAGCCAGAGACACTGATAAATATGCAATTGCTATTGTTAAAATATTCCTCCATTACAGAAGAATCTACTGCATTATAAAGTAAAACCACTTGTAAAAAAGCTCACTCTAAATATTAAGTGCAATATTTCATTTTCAAAATATTCTAAATGTATTCCTTTTTTTTTAGGTAATTTGGGCACATTACACTTAAGCTAGACAATGCACTGCAATGTTAACATACAAAAGAAACACCAGCTTGTTGTAAAGCAAATTTGATATTGAGTGCATGTAAGAGACTTTAAAGATAACTATAACAAACATAATAGGCTTGATTTTTCTTCTGTTTGCACCAGTGTAAAGTTTGTCTTCATTTTTTTGACCAGGGGAACATTTTGTAAATGTTATAACAAGCATGTAACAACGTGGTAAAAATCTGTTCAAGTAACATTCTAAGTAATGTCTTACTAGTTTTTTAGCATACTATGTCTATGGTAGAGTTTGAACAGGATGGCTTTGCAGGGGTAACATCAGACCAGAAACACAGATTCAAAACAAGGAATGGCGGAGCAAAACTGAAGCGCAACGGCACTCAGCGTGTTTATTAAATAATAAAACAAAAGATTTAAACAAAACAAAACACCAAACAAAAAGGGCACAAGGGCCAAACAAACAAACAGAAACAAGTAGTATGCTGGTTGCGAAACCAGCACACGTAGCAATTGTTTACTTCTCTTCACAAACTCACGTCTCTCCTCTGACACTCTCCCTGTGCAGCCAAAGCTGCAGGTCTTTTATATTCTGGCCGAGGGGTTAACTAGCTAGTAATTATCTTATTACCCCTCGGCCAGAGTCTGCACGAGTTTCATAAGGATGCGTGACTGTCAGCTCGTTAAATAATCAGTAGCTGATCAGTCACACATCCTCACAAGGTTTCTAAAATATGAACACAAAATAATAACAAATAATATTGGCTTTCGATGTCATATATACATATATAAAAAGTAAAAACAATGGAGTTTAGATAATAATTGAAATGTTCACAGTAAACACTGTAAAAATAACAACAATATTGTAGCATATAAAATGTAAATACTTTGATTTTTCATATTTCGTTTTTTACATCGCTTCTTTCATCAAGTCATACGATAAGTCACACGATTTCTATCCCCATCGGCATCCATAGCAAATCTCATTAAGCAGGATTTCTATATTTACTGCTTCTCATTCTTACTGACGCTTTGAAAAAAAAGGCACTCCCTACTGATGAACTCTGCCATCGCAGCAAACAAACAAGTACTGTCTCAGCAAGCCATGGGAATTCAAAGAAATGTTTCAGGAACTTCCCCACACTAGGTGCTGTATCCTATTTTCATCTTATTTAAACCCACGAGCACTAGCGTAAGTAGAAAGTAATGCTACTTTCTTTTATTAAATTAAATATTTCAAAAGGACAAAAAGTATATACTTTAAAATGATGATGTACACAAACCATCACAATCATTATGACATAATCTCAGGAATCACAGTACCACCAATTTTATTTAATCCATTTTATCTAATACACAATTTTCTAAATTTTACACATCTCACTTTAGTACCATAATTAATCAACCAGCAGAGAGACTAGCTCAAAAACTATTATAACTTATTTTGTGCCTAATAACTAGTTTAATATAATTTCTTATTAAATTGGGTTTCTTATTCACTTTTTCATAAAAGCTTAGAGTGGCTCCTGCTATTAAGGCCTAATTTGGGAGATGTATCAAATGCACAGATTTATAATCATGCAGACTTGCTGCCAAAGACCAGAAAATGGTTTCCTCGTAAAATCATTTTTAAAAAGAGCAGCAAGGGTAAATTTAAATCCCAATCATTCCATGACGCATATTTTTTGGTCTTTATGTTAATTCATTCAATGTGCCCTATTTTTGTGTGAGCATGTTTTTCTTCTGATAAATTGCACACTACATCTTTAGTTAGCCATAACAATAACACTGCCTATTACATTAAGGATGGGCTATAGCTTAGTGTATTTCTAAGCTTTTTTTTTTCAAAGGATAACTTATAAATGGTAACTCGTTTACTGGTAAATAAATGCCACAATTCAAAATACGCAAAAATGTTTTCTTATTCTCATCAAGCATTATAGAACACTGGTTTAGAACAAAAAAAAACATTATGTTGACATACTTCCACCATATGTACATATATCAACTGTTTCTGATAAGTTAAATAACTAATTGGATCCCAATTGGATAAGTGATACTCTAGATACAAGTCAAAATAAATGTGTGACCAGGAATATGTATGTAACAGACCAAAAGGGAGCTGCAAGGGTGGTGATGGGAGAAGTGTTGAATTGCAAATGATCATGAATGTAAGGAAAGGATTATATTTATATGTTACTAGTTCATTGAAAGAATGATACAGTATATCATGTATTGGGGCTGTCCCTGTCCCTCCTCATTTAAATAAGCTTTGGAGAAGACGTTACAACAGAAGTTGACAGCACAGTAAGTGACAACGGCAGTTTCTCAAGCAGTTACAAAGAACTAGAAATTGAAAGGCAAGTTTCAACATAGAATTGTGCCTTTATCTTACATATACTTAATAATAATTAAAACGGTCTGCTTATTTACCTATGAGTGATTTAGACTAATATGTCATTCTTAAATAACAGATTTAAAAGAACTTAAATGTCTATAGGGTATTGTAGAACATATGAATACTGTCATCACACAGATAGCCCAAGCATTTTTTTATTCTCCTTCTACCCTCTCCAAGCCCCCTTTGTTAATTAAACCAACTGTAAAAGATTAATCCTCTGCAACTGAGTTAAATAGACAGACCTACTCATAATGGATTTCAAGTGTCTAGATAATACAATGTAAATTCATTATTAAGCATGGTATATGTCCAACTTCTTTATTACAAATGTAAAAAGCCTGAGTAATATAACTTAGTACAGCAACCAAAATATACATTAGACTACAGAAAGTGCAAACCTTCACTGTGCAAATGCTTTTCTTAGCTAAGACTCATTCTGTATCTTTCTGAAGAGTGTCATTTCATTTATTAAGGAACTATTTTTAACAGGAGTACTGAACTTTTGACAACCAAACTGAAACATATCTTTTACTGCAGTTTAGTCAGGTAAGGTTGTCTGAGGTGCTTAGCATTGAGACAACAGCAGGTCAAGTGAAATTTGGTGTATACCAGTATTCCTGTTACATTTGAAAGGGTTAAAAAACGCAGTCTTATATATCCCTACCTGCTGATTCTCATCGTTAAAAAGAAAATCTTCATAGAGGGTAAATGCTCCAGCTGATTTTTCCCTTTGAAATGTGCAGAGTTTGTATAGTATTTGGGAAAAAAAACATGGAGGGACAATACGTTGTGACAATTTTAACAAATCCAGGTAGAGATAGAGAAGAGCTCAGTTCAACCGGTTTTGTTCCAAAAGAGATGTGTGTCAACTACATAAACCAACCTACATCTGAAATAGAATCTCTTTGCCATACTGTTTACTTTTTGTAACATTAGAACATTATAACAAAAATGATATTACTATTTATAAATCATCTCTGTTTGTGATGTAAACTCTCAATCAAAGCTTTACTTCATCTTATTTATGTATGTATTTATTTATTTATTTATTTGTATGGTGTATTTATTTGCCATGGCACAAAGATGGCTTCAGAATTACATGGTGTTTTGTACTGATTTCCTACCTCAGCAGGTTGAAGCTAAGATCCAGTCTCTTGGCGAATCCCCCATACTGCTCTCCTATAAATGCTGGAATTTCTTCACAATCTTGGCCAATGTAAGAAACCTACAAGAAAATGTATTTTTAAAATTTGCTATAAAAACAAATATGTCAGCAACACACATCCCCCTGCAATGGTGTAAATACACAATTAAAGCAATCACTATCATTACAAAGTGAATGAATATGACCTACATCAACTGTATGACAAAATTTGAGTTTGACATACAGATTAACACATGGTAAGTTTCATCTCAATTGGCCAAAAAAAAGTCTACATATTTGTACCAAAAAAGTGAGACATACATATATAGACTGATGGAGAGGTGGACAGACAGACCCCCACATTATAACTCTTTCAATGACTTGTGATAAAGAATGTCCTTACCAAGTTTCACCACAATAGAATAAGTGTTTCTCTATAAATATTTTAAAACTGTAAAGTGTGACATACTTACATAGGACCACCTCTATTACCCTAGTACCAAGGGATATGCATTCCCAGTGAGGGGTACTAAAGCCATCCAAGTGTTCTAGAAGAATTGGTCATTATGTTTGTATCATTGAACTAAATACTGTTATGTGTGTTTGGTTCTATGTACATATACAGTATTTTTCTTTTCAAAGTGAGTGTACCAACAATTCAGTATTTGTGCATATTTATTGGTTTTGTAACAGAAAAATATGTAATTTCCATTTTTTACATGAATTTCGTGTTTGCATTGATGTGTAAAACATTGAATTATTTTTTGTTGTTACATATCTTAAATTGTCTTTTAAAAAGCGCCGAATAATCAGACTGACGCTGTAAATACATTGCATTGATATAGGTGAGTGTTGAAAAACTTGATACCGGTCTAGACTTTGGGAAGGTTTCTAATAGGAATTGTTTCTTACTCGTGATAGAACAGTACAAAGCTGTATAGTGAGAGTTAATGCAACATGTTTATTACTTCTTTTCTGGGGATTTGCGTTCGCTAATATACATTCAATGCATGCATTTAATTATCAGGCTGCAACCTTACAGCCTAGTAGTCACATGATGCTGCAGAAGTATTGGTGACAGAATAGTAGTCGACTCGTCTTTACAAAACCATTATTTATGGGAAGCGCCTTTCACTAATAAAGGCACGATTTGTGAGACGTTACAAGCTTAAGTTAAGCCTCAACCGTGCCACACAAAAAGGTAATGTGCAAAAGCAAGTGTTTGGAATAGTTCACACTTACTTGAGTTCCATTCAGCACGACCCTTGACTCGCTGCCTGCCATCATTGTGTAAAGACAATTCAGAATAGCTGTGAGAGAAATTTAGGAGAGTTACAGGCGAACTGCTCTGTTTTAAAAGTATAAGACAAAACCAGGCTTTTCCTATTTATTTTTAAATGAAGCGGTCTTATGCGTTTTCATACTACGACTTAATGTGTTTCGCTTCTTCCGCACTCACCAGTCAGCTGACACCCAGCGGAAACACGCGCTACTACTGAATTTACACAGACACAATAATAAAATATCTAATGTTTGCCCACAGCTTGGACTAACTTAGGCATGCGTTTTATGTTGAACTATCAGATGTACACAGCTATCACTCTGACTAGCCAGTTTGTTTAAACTCCTGCAGTCTTTTTTTTTTTTTTGCTTTAAGCGCAGCCTCCCCCCTCCTCCCCAAACATGCCTGCGATTACACCACTCTGAAGCCAAACAGTGTTGCTTAACGTTCAATTGTATTGTAATTATGCGCACTATTGGTATGACCTACTAATCACTTTATTTTTTTCTCTCTCTCAGTTGCGCAGAATGTTCCTTTTTTTTTCAGTAGAATTTAAAAGCTATTCTGAAAATGATTATTATAAAGATTGGATGTTATTTATTAAGATTCTGTGTTTTTCTGTGTGTACTTTCAGGTGTCGCTTAATTGAAACATATGACAGTTTAACAGTATCAATTCCTGCAGTATAAAACTATAATTTCCCTTAATTTAAGGCTTTACAGTACAGATGATTTCAGTCCCCGATAAGCAGTATTTGGAAGCCTGTGTGTGACGTCATTAAGACACCTCCTGTAACGGAAGTCTCTTGCTGAAACGGTTGCTATCTGCTCTCTGATCTGCGGCGCAGAAACACATCCGATTTGGCTATTATTTGTATAAATACTTTTAAACATTGGGGCTTTTACGTTTGCTTATTGTTTGTAAATTACCCATAAAGGCTATAAAAGGAATACATTCACGTGGGTGGTACCTTTGTTCAGCTTTCTGTTTAACATCGGAATACACTAACTATAGCCTATGTTTTCCAGGTAATGTAGTTTAACTAACTTTTATTTCTTAATACTTTGTCTACCTTTAGTTTGGACTTCTCTTTAGTCATATTTTCCTAAAATACCGATAGTCGTTCATGTTAAGACATAAGAAGTATTTGCGTATTGAATAATTGGACAATATAGCTTTGGATATCACAGCCGGTCATACACAGTGGCTCTTGTAACATGTACGATATATATATTTTTTTTTACATGTTTCAAACTATGTTAAGGTTTCATTGATCGGCTAATAGCGTCCATTTTAGTAGGCTATGTGGATTATCTGTTCTTGCTTGCCGAAAGCGATCTTCGATTCTTCAACGCCCTAATGTGTTTTAATAGACCAGTAGTCAAAGGGATTTTTTTTTTTCAAGCAAAGATCACAGGTTATAGAGGGTTTTTTTTTTCTCATTTAGATTGTTTGTGAAGAGAAACTGTTCACATTTGTTACTACAATAATATAAAAAATAGGCTATATATAGGCTATTTTATCATAACTTAAAATCGTGATAAAACGTGTAACTGCACTACTTGAATTGATTAAAACTGACGTTCAATAGTGTATATACAATTCTCCAATTTAAAAAATAACCCAAAATGGGGCGCTTGTACAGTACAAATGGCTGAAGCATTTGTAACACACATGGTACTTCTGTGCTGTAAATAATTATATTTGCATGCGGGGAGTGATTCATAAACATGTCACTGGCATGAAATATAGGTAGGCATTTCAAACTTTCTATTTAAATATCGTGAATTATGGCCACGAAAAATGTGTTCCCATTTAAGGGTAATACCGAGTATTTGGTGTCTGGTACAGAAACCCATCCATCATGCAGACAATAAAGAGAGTTTTTGCCTGACGTTGGAAATTTATGGTTGCCCTTCTCTGCCCTAATAACTCAAGCACTGTGTCAGTCTTTGACAGGCTTTGCAGAAAACAGCAACCCTGTTATCAATCAAAAAAAAAAAACTATTTTGCATATTTCTAGCTTACTCTGATCAGCAAGACACCCTTTTAATGTTTGAATTATATTTTAAGCCGGGTTTGGTACTTTTGAAGTCTTTCTGAAAGTGATATATCCCTTTTTTTTTGGGGGGGGGGGGGGGGGGTACAAGTTGAATGCGTTTTATTCAGGCATTATTATATTAGTAACACCCCCCCCCCCGGACCTTTTTTTCACTGCCATACTTTTTCACGCTCAAAGTGCAGAACTTAAACCGAACAGCTTCGCATTAAATTTAACATTAACAGGTAGAGAAAATAGTTCAACTTGAACTAAAAATCCATTCATCAACAACTCTGCCGATTTAATAATTGCCGATGTGTTTGTTAAAGTTGGGTGTTATATAAATTAAGTTTAAGAATACTTTAAGAGGTTCGGAATGGAATTACAAAAACAAATTAAATCCAGCCATATATAACATCAAAAAACGAAAGAAACCATTCATGTTTATCCTATCTGACGCTACGGGCTATTTTACTTTACACCTCTTGTCGTTTTTTTTTTTTTTTTTTTTTTTTTTTTTACATTAAAAAAGTCAGATATAAGCTAGTCGGAGGATAAAAAGGCTAAATCTCACAGAGTATAGCCAGATGGATAGGAATATTATGACATTTGCGGCCCCATCACTTTGAAAAATATGCAATGTACACGAGGTCTATATCAAACAATACGCCAATTATGTTGTAGGCCTACTTTTTTTCGAATAATGAAATTATTTAGAAAAGATGGGCCTTTAATGACGATGAAGAAAGTAATAGGCTATTATATCGCATTTTGTATGCAGTTTAACCGTTTCGAAAATACATGTATTGGTATGGACTAAATGAAATATCAAGTTAAGAAATGTGATGTTTGTTTCTGAACAAAATTGAATAGTTAGATCTAGAACTTTTAAAAAATATATTGGGGTGATACTAGACCACGGCTGCTATAAACATTTTACACTATTGTAAGATCCGATTTCCAAATTTAAAATGGAAAAATCTATGTCGAGTTATATACAGAGTAGGCTACAGTACCTCGCAGTTATCAGAAAGCCGTTGCTTAACTGTAGAGCCAAAATATGTCTCATGGTTGGTTTACCTAAACCTAAAACTTTGCTTCAAAAAAGGAAAATCTGTTTTCAATTGAATGTGGACAAGTAGATATAGGTGTGTTAAAAAAAAAAAAACATGCCATTTCAATGTCATAAAGATTTAGGAAACAAATTCAACTTGTATAAACTTGCCATGAATTATTATTATTATTATTTTTGTTATTTTATTTTAATGGCTCCATAATCCATTCCAGTTGTTGTCCACTCCAGGGTTTTTTAGTCTCCCGGTTGACCTGTCAAGCAGATTACCGTAGAGAGAGATTAATAGGGGAGGCGGGTTGCAATAATAATCGTTTTGTTTGATGTGACAACTTTGATAGGCGTTGATTTACTTACAAACTGATAGGCTTTTAATTGAGCGCCTCCATCCAGCTTCAGATGAAAGGGAAACCGCATTGAAAAACTGCCCGATTGCCCTGGAGCCTCAATACTCATTAGCCATCTCAACAGTGAATAGTTCAAGGCATTTTAAAACTTCTTTTCTCAGAGATCTGGCGGTCTCTTCTTTTTTTTTTTAAAGAAAATAAATCATTTCTATTGTGTGCAAATAAAATCGACTTGACACCCCTGTCAATAGCTGGTAGGTGAAATAAAGTTTAGACTAGGGGTTGTTAATTATATTTGCTTGCCGCCCTTCCATTAATAAATTGACAGGCTCGGTGTTTAAAATGTATTGAATACTTTATTAAAACTTGTTTTGCTACAATGTTATCTACCTGTTAGCCTCGATCCACAAACTGATACATTTCTAGCAAACATTTATCAAATGAAAATACATTGTAAACGGTCCACTTGTGACACTGGAAGTTCATTTAGAAAAAAAAAAAAGTGTATCGAACAAAGAAAAATAAGCAGCCTGTTGTGGACTTAAACAATTGTTTTTCAAAAATCAAAACAAACTACAAATAAATAGACGTTGATGTATTTTTGATAGTAAGATGTTTAACTGATTAGTGTCACAATCAAAACAACACTGTTAATATGAACACATCGTGCCATAACAATATTAAACATACAATGCAGTGTGTCAATGACCTCCTTTCGACATTGCGACTGTTTGTGTGGGCTTTCACCCTCTACAATCTAAATCTAAAAACTCTTCCCACAGTAAACTCCACCTAAATGCAATTCATCTTTTATCCTTTCACAACAGGAGGCAGGACAAACACAACTACAAAACAGATAGCAGCCTCTCTGGTCCTGTAAAGAAAACAGCTGTTCCAGGCACTTTAATGCAAATGAACTCGAATGAAGGTTTCAGGGGTTTTTTTCGAGTTTCACCGCACTTAATCAATCAATATGACTAGTCATTAGAGAAAAAGAAAACGGATAGGTTATGCAGATAAAAATCAAACGCACTGGACAACTTTAATAAATATATAAACTTAAGTATTACGTATCTCTCTCATATATATATATATATATATATATATATATATATATATATATATATATATATATATATATATATATATATTATATGAAGGTTAGTCTACAGAGCCGCCGATTAAGGAATCGAGTCCTTTTTGTGGAATCTAGGCCGGGATTTATATCTGACCCCTCAGCACTTTCCATGTTCTTCGCTTGTCAAATGTTTTTTTTTTTTTTTCTCCAAGTGACCTTTTGTTAATGTAGATTGTGTGGGCCACCAAGTAGAGCCGGAAACAAAAGCAAAGATTGATTAACACCTAAATTTGCCTGTGAAAAGAAAGGGGGGAAATAAACTGCATAAGTAAAAATATCCAGAATCTGGTTTACAGATCTACTGAATTATTTTTTCTAATCATTTTCACTCCTAACCATATTGTCCACCGGGGATTCGCAAAATACACTTAGCCTACTAAATACAAGTATGTTTTAATTATGATATACCGATACAGCAAGTACGCGTAATTATTATATACCGGTAATGCAAAAACGAACTATGTAAATATTAATGTCATTTACTGCAACATGACTGCGCTAATGGTTATATTATTGCCGATTACAGTGAAACATATAAATCGTCTGTGGAAACAGATCGTTTACTTTGAAAGTTGTAAACAACTCAAGACTCTCACGGCGTCTTATTTCCGACACTTCGATGCGTGGCTGATTAATATGGACTAACAAAAAAACACTTCGTTGTTAGTATTAGAACAAATAGATATAAATATTGTGTAAGTTTCTTTGAAAATAAAGGAGGTATATATACGTCGTTCGCAAACCGAAGTGCGTCTGCCCGCTTTGTTGCCATACAAATTGAATTTACTTTGAGAACGATTTATTTCCTGAAATTGAATGGATCTTTCAAAAGAGCCGTCTTTTTCCTCTCTCCCTTTTTCTTCCAGTCACACCAGGCTTGTAATCAGGAACAAAAACTGACATAAATCAAGGGCAGATTGACAGGGGCTGACAAATAACTGATTGATTGCGGTCGAGTAGAATTGACAGTTGACTGAGGGGTGGAGATAGAAATAGAAGGGAGGGAGGTGTATATAATATTGAAAACATGTGACATTCACATCCCTCGATCTCTGCATTGGCCCTCTCCTGTCAACGCATGCCTGATTGGAGAATTTAAACCCGAGACAAAAAAAGGTTGATCTTTTGTTTGGTGTACACTCTTTTTTTTGAATCCCAAGAAGGCAGCTATTGTATTTAGACTTCTGGTGAACATTCCAATGATATCTAGCCGATTTAAATATAAAAAAATAAAATAAAAAAATAAAAATTCTCAATACTCGAACCCGAGCTATTGGTAATACAGTGACAAATCATCCGGAGCTGTGTGAAACCGAGTATTCTGTCAGAGTATTTCAATAGCTCAAAAGTCATGTTTGTAGTGATCCCATTAAACGCATTTAACCTTATTCATGTATTTGTTTATTCAAATAATACCAAGGTCTTGCGTGCTTTTATTTAGCAAGGTTGCGTTGAACTTTGCTTAAAAGAAATATCAATTTAGTTTGTTTCAAAAACAAAATAGCATTACATTGTAGCTAGTGGTAATGTATTTTGTGTATTTACATGCTAAACATAAAATAATAAAAAATGTATAGCCTAGAATAGCATATTTGGAAAATATCTTAGCTATGTACTAGCAACCTACCTTATTGATACCAGGGGAGCACTGGAAAGATAAGCTTGGCTACAATAAATTATACAATACATATATAGCCTAGGTTATTTTTAATAAGGTTCAGAAACAAATGCCTCTTTTTGGTTTTGTTTTGTTTTAATGTAGTTGCTGTGCATGCTCTGCTATTTGCAATTAGAGGTTGTTAAGGAGTATATAAGAAACCAAATATTAAATCCAGCCTCCCCCTAGCGAACAAAATAGAAGAGTTTACAAAAAAAGGAACGTCACATCCCCTTGACCCTCCAATCACCTCTGGGTCCCATTTGATTGGAAGGCGGCAAAGGCTTTAATCTCAGACTAATTCAGCTGCTTTTGAAGTGAGGTTTTCTGCCAGATTTCGGGTTGGGAGAACTACTGCGCGGATCTGTTAAGACACGCAGAGACAACAGAGCTTCTGGTGCAGCAATAGCTTTAAACCGATAGCCACACAGCCGTCTCCTGACTGTACGCTTTTACCTAAGGATTATACCTATTTTGTTGATCTTGGACTGGTCGTACTCTTGTCATTTTAAAGAAAAGAAATGAACATATATATTTTTTAAATGAATCTGATAAATGCATTTTCAACAATTTCTATGAGAATTGGGTCATGATCACATCGCCCTCGGTCTCTGCTCTACGAAATAGTAATAATCAAGCCTGGGAGAGCAGCGGTTCTTGGAATAACAGCTCCGCGACAAATCTCAACAAGCCCTTTCTCCACTCCGTTCCTCCTTCGGATCCAATAAGGCAAGCTAATCGCCTTCCCATCAAGGTGTTGAAAATGCTCACGGCACGAACAGGACACATTCTGCACCCCGAGTATCTCCAGCCCCTGCCGTCTACCCCCGTTAGCCCAATCGAGGTGAGGATTTTCAATTACAGTTTGTGAAAATATAATTGTAATAAGAATTAAAATATAGATTAAAAAAAACAAACATTTAAAGCCTGCTAGCTATTACCGTAAACTGTAAATACTGTTCACATATATATATATATATATATATATATATATATATATATATATATATATATATATATATATATATATATCTCACTGTTTTTACCCATTATTTATTATTATTTATTATTATTATTATCATTATTATTATTATTATTATTAAAATTGCATTATAACCAAAGTAGTGTTATTATGAAATCACTTTTATAAGAAGTAAAATGTCAGTTATAAGAAATAGGAAGTGTAAATTGAGTTTTATTTTGCTATATAATTCAACGCATTGCGCTATACTGTCGGTGAGTAGGATGGTTTGTGTCCTGTTTCCTCTCAACATTGACTTGTGTAGCCATTTTCTCGGAATTATTAAATGCATAAATTAGTTAATTGATTGATACATTTTAACGCTGCGTTCTAGACGATGTGAAAACTATGTTTGAAAGTGTATTAAATGTATTAAATACGTTCGTCTTACATTAAATTCTACTATTTGTGCTTGTTTCTCACAGCTTGATGCCAAGAAAAGTCCACTGGCTCTTTTGGCTCAAACTTGCTCACAAATCGGAAAACCAGACCCACCAGCCTCTTCTAAACTCTCGTCAGTAACATCTAATGGATCTAGTGACAAAGATTCCAAATCCGGCCCATTGAAATTGAGTGACATAGGAGTGGAAGACAAATCTAGCTTCAAACCTTACTCAAAACTATCCGAGAAGAAGGACTCCGGGGTTTCCAGTGGAGAGAAATCTGGTTTCCGCGTGCCTAGCGCCACCTGCCAGCCATTTACTCCAAGGACAGGCAGCCCCAACTCCAGCACTTCTGCTTCCCCGTTGCCATCAGAGAGCAAATCTGGAGACAGTCAAGACAAGAAAGACTCTGAATCTAATAAAAATAGCACATCTGAGGGGTCTGGAGCCTCTAGCATTAGCCACGGCAGGATAAGTGTGAGTTGTGCTGGAATAAATGTAGAGGTCAACCAACATCAGGATACTAATTCGGGGTCAAAATCTGTAACTTCAGACTCTTTATCAGTATCTTCAGCCTCATCTGCATCAGTACTTGGATCTGGTCTTGTGGCTCCTGTTTCACCATATAAACCAGGACAGACTGTTTTTCCACTTCCACCGGCTGGCATGTCATACCCTGGGTCTTTGGCCGGGGCCTATGCTGGCTATCCACATCAGTTCCTGCACCACGGAGTGACTTTAGACCCAACCAAGTCCAACAGCCTAGTCAATGCCCAGCTTGCCAGTTCACTAGGCTGCAGTAAGGCAGGATCAAGCCCCTTAGCTGGAGCCTCACCACCTTCAATGATGTCTGCTAGCATTTGTAGAGACCCTTACTGCTTAAGCTACCACTGTGCAAGTCACCTGACTGGGGCTGCCAGTGCACAATGTGCACACGACTCTGCAGCTGTTGCAGCTCTTAAATCTGGATACCCGCTGGTATACCAAACGCACCCGTTGCACAGTGTCCACTCCTCCCCACCATCATTTGCTGGGCACCCCTTATACCCTTATGGCTTTATGCTCCCCAATGATCCCCTGCCACACGTCTGCAACTGGGTGTCGGCCAATGGACCTTGTGACAAGCGTTTTTCCTCCTCTGAAGAACTCCTGAACCACCTGCGAACCCACACAGCTTTCACTGGAACAGAAAAGCTCATATCAGGTTACCCTAGCTCATCTTCTTTAGCCAGCGCAGCAGCAGCAGCTATGGCTTGCCACATGCACATGCCCCCAACAGGGGCCCCTGGGAGCCCCGGCACATTGGCACTCAGGAGCCCCCACCACGCTTTGGGACTGAGCAGTCGCTATCACCCTTATTCAAAGAGCCCCTTACCAACTGGTGCACCAGTGCCGGTACCTGCAGCCACAGGACCATATTACTCTCCATATGCACTGTACGGACAAAGACTGACCACAGCATCTGCACTGGGATATCAGTAAAACAAAAAAGACTAACACATTTATATAAAAATACAAATATAAAGACTTTTATATTACTGTCCACTTAAGGACTGGATCCGTGGACACTGTATTTATTTATGTTAGCTTCAAGCAGGACAATAAAAACGAAAAAATACAAATAACTCAAAAGTGCATTACTTTAAAACAGAGCTCTATAGGTAAAGTGAAACGCCCATGGTAGAATATTAATGAAAATAGGTTTTTTTTTTTCTTTTCGATGTTTATTTGAAATTGCTATGATTGTATTGTACGTTCCTATTTAATGTCTCCTTGGAAGAAAATAATTTACATGCATGTTTGTTACTAAAATCCCAACTTGTCATTTATAATTTTAAATTGCAGTTATTTTTAAGGTGTATACCATGGAGAGAGAATTGGTATTTTTTTGTATGTATTCTGAAAAAAAAGAAACAGTTCTATTCCAAAAAATAAACTATCGTCTTTTATTTCTTACGTTTGCTTTGCACTAAACATACAGGTTTTACAATTTAAGGAAGGTTTTTGGTATACTTTATGTAAGCTGGTATGAAATACTTCTGGGTATAACGTAACTAAAACAGACATTATCAAATAAACTTGACTTTTTAATTTGTTACATTTGTTTGACTGCAGGCTGGTGAGTTTATTATAATATTATTTAAAACAACTTTTTTTTTTTTTTTATAAACACAAACGGTAATTGTAGGGGGAAAAAAGTATAAATCTGAACGCTATTTTGAATAGGTAAGGCGGCCGAATCTTTTTTTTTTTTTTTTTAAATCGGCTGTCTTAATATTTTGATATACCAAGAAAATTAACAGACAATAATACGACTGTCTGTGTGGATTTGTTGTGAACAATAAGTTTCGATGTGCGTTTAATTTTAGGCTTTTTACGCATATTGGAACAGTACATAAACATTTAAGAATCAATGTTAATTTGATTAGTAGGGTACTTTTATACTTCTATTTTCACCGTTTATAGTACAATATTTTACTTGTTTTGTATTTGTTTTATAAACAAGGCAAACTAATGTTATCGTTATTTTAAAGTGTTCATAGGTGCAAATATTTTGCACAGTTGTGCTTGGTACAGTACGTTAAATGTGCAAGCTTCAATGATAAATATTGCATTAAAAAAAATAAAAGTACATTTTTAAATACATATGGAGGGTGGTGAGACCCACGCTGAACAACTATTGCGCCTTTTTTATTTCTTCATCAAAAAATAAAACGGTTTATAGGCTTTGTAATGTTTAAAATACATCTAAATCTCAGTATTGAGAGAAGACAAGACATAAAATGCAACGTTATTTATTAAATCAAGGAAGAAGCTGAAAATACGTGTTTTTAAATTCCGACTTTGGGGACAGGCGGTACAGTCATTCTCATTAAAGTGGAAAGCGGCAGATACAGGATTACCCTATACAGCTAACGAATAACAGCGCATAGAGCGCACAAGGCAAATATAATAACCTAACCATGCTGCAGGGGAGAAATGAATCCACAGTTTGTAAATTGAAAGCATAGGCCTATTCATAGTACATTTAAAGCAGAGCTATCGATCCTTTTTTACCCTAGTGTGACGCACTTTTTTTTGGTTTTAAAACAAAATAATGTCCGATTTGCGAGTCTTGTGTGCGTCTGCGTGTGTTACTTTCTGATGTATAGGCTAACCCAAACAACATTGCGTTGTCATTAGCAATTGCCCGTTAAAAAACAATTTTTTTATCGTACTAAAAAACGATGTGTACAAGTGCTTACCTTTTTTAATACAATATATGATCTGCTCAGTTTTTTCTTTTTGTTTTCGTGTTGCGCCGTCCTAATGAGCACATAACACTGCTCTAACGTTTATTAGACACGGTTTTGTGTCAGGACACGAAGGCTAAAATGAGTTTCAGATGGTGATGCATGGTTATGTCTTCACAATTTGATGAGACCAAAATAATTTTTCAGGTTAATAACAGGCCTATAAAACAAAACAAAAGGTTGATTTTTTTTAACCCTTCATTTTCTGGTGTATCTATTCAACAGGATATGAGTTGATTAAAAGTCAACGATGACAGTTAATAACTATGATTTTGAAAGATGAAGGCAGCCTATGGCCAAAGTCACCTAACTGAAATTATTTCACATTGAAACTACTCAAGAAGACAATCAGAAGAAGAACCGTGCCAAAACATCTGTAACCAAAAAACGATAGTGGACAAGCATTTACATTTAATAAAGAAAAACATTCAACGCGCAAATATCAGACCCTGACACACACATTCATTCATAGATATATAACCAGTGAATACAATATTTTAATGAACCGAACCCAAATAAATAAGATTTCAAGACGCAAATAATATCAAGCCTATTTTGTTAAAACCAACATACTTAGACTATTCAAAACGCGCGGTGTGTTAATTGTACTTATTTCGTGCTGTGATTCCATGCAAAAGTCCAAAAAGGCCTACATTATTACTACTATTATTATTATTATTATTATTATTATTATTATTATTATTATTATTATTATTATTATCATTATTATTATTAGTAGTAGTAGTAGTAGTAGTAGTCGTCGTCGTAGTAGTATTCCATATAATATTATATTGTTTAAGATAATATTGTTTGATTTTACCTATAGGCCTTTTTAATGGGATGTTATTCGGGAGCTTAGGAACGCTGCGTATTTTTATTTATAACAAACTTATATAGGTAAATATAGCGTACATATATATATATATATATATATATATATATATATATATATATATATATATATATCACGATCACTGTTGCTAATTACATGCAACCCTCAATCGAAACAATAATATTTTAAGAATACATTAAAACACACACACACAAAAAGAAAATCCATTATATTTTCACAGAGTCCAGGATCTGGAGGGGACTGCTTTACAATTTAAAATGTCGAAATATAGTCTTTTGACTTATTATTCATTTTATGTCAACAGTTCCAATATTTCCTACGTTCCTCTACGTCGACACTGGCAGGGTGTTAATGAATGTACACCATCCTTTTTTTTTTTTTTTTTTACAAAAGAAACACAACCAGATCAACACCTTTTCAACACACTCATGTTTCACACTTTCTGAAGGGGCAGGGATATTCAGGGATGTATTTAAAAAAAACAAAAAAACATCGTTTTTACTATACAAGAGTGGTAACCATTATAGATAGTTTAGTAAAAGGTATAGGTAAAATTAAATGGAGAGACGGTTTACACAGCTCTTTTGTCGGGCGTAGGTTACACTTAAATGCCTTTGTTGCCTTTAGTTTGTGTAACTCATTTGCCATACTTCATATATTTGTCATATGCTTGTTTAAGATCCATATACAGTGTAAAACAATATATGTTCTATAGAAAATACATGTATTAAATCATGACTATTAAAATGGCTTAAATGTATTTAAAATGCATTTGGCTGCATCAGAGTCTAAAATCAACAGTCCAATTTGAATGATCGTTTAGATTTTTATTTTTTAAACTATAACTGACACAAACAGTGATTTGCAGCGACACTTCCTCAGAAATGCAAAATTCCATCATCTTTTTTGTGGCAGTTTGAAAAGCGAATTCTTCCCACTTTGAATGCTTAAAAAAAGCCATGGTGTATTTTCTCATCTTCTGATGAACTAAAGACAACCTGACAGTCTTGTCATCTGTCTTCAACGTCACTTCAAGAAAAGGAATGATAACAGATCTGCATAAAGATGCCTGCTGAAATACTAGATGTCAAAAAACGACTGCAGCATAAAGGAGGAGAAAATTAACCTAACTGCTCCTCACATATTGTACATGAAAGCAATCTTTTTAAAGGGGTTCTAGAAACAATTTGTAGATTTTGGTTTGTGTTTGTATGCCTTTTACCATCGACTCTTGGTAGCACTGCAAACCTAGTTTTCATTTGAAAATAACAACTGTCTGATTTAAAGTCCCTTAAAAAATCGTTATTTCTTGTTTACGCTGATTGTCTTAAATTTGGCAATGAGTAGGTACAACAGCCTCTACCAAAGTCAAATTTTGCAAAAACACACATTGGTCGCTCTGTTTTTCAAGTTTGCTTTTAGTTTCCTTAACGAGTCTTATGAGTCGCTAGACGGCGCTGCCACGTCTGTTGTAATGAATACAATGTACAGCTTGATTTGTATTCTCTCTATTCGATTTCAAGCCATTGTATTTTCTTATAGACTCTGAAACAAACACGTCTCGAGGCTTTTCAATATGTTTGTACTTATACACATAAGCCTTTTCTCAACATGAATATACTCCAGTTGCTTTTAGGTCCAATACTCTGATAGTTTGATTGTTCAAATCACAAACTGATAAATCTGATAAAGTGTCTCATTTGTTACAGTGGATTATTTAATCCAGTCACATTAAAACTAGACAAATTGCACCATGCACCCATAAAGCATAATGACACAAACATTAATAGATAAATAACTAACCTCCCTGCTAAATATATATATGCTCCTAACCTCCCTGCTAAATATATATATATATATATATATATATATATATATATATATATATATATATATATATATATATATATTTAGCAGGGAGGTTAGTTATTTATCCAGGGCAACTTACAATTGTTACAAGATCACATTATACATTATTTCACATTATACAGATATCACATTATTTTTACATACAATTACCCATTTATACAGTTGGGTTTTTACTGGAGCAATCTAGGTAAAGTACCTTGCTCAAGGGTACAACAGCAGTGTCCCCCACTGGGGATTGAACCCACAACCCTCCGGTCAAGAGTCCAGAGCCCTAACCACTACTCCACACTGCTGCCCTATATATATAGGCTGATGTATGCTGGTCAGAGCTGATGGTTTGCAGTTGGTCCTGCTGGACAAGGAGTTGGTTCAAATGGTCCCAGAGAAAACAAGTCCATTAAAAAAAATGTTGTTTAAAAAAAGATTAATACCAATAATCAATGGCCAAACTTGTTATCTTTAAATATTGTTTTGTGGAAAAGACATAACTATAGCAATATGTTAATTATAATTCAAAGCAGTTCATAAACATTGTCAGCATTCTGTATATATATATATATATATATATATATATATATATATATATATATATATATATATATATATATATATATATAATGGAAATGGTATATATATAGGATAGGGGAACCATGGCAGTTGCCTATATAAAAGATGTGAAATATGACTAATATTACTTTTTTTGTCTTTTTTAAAGACAAAATATTTGTTGTCCATCTGCCCTGAATTTCCAGGTGCTGTAGGAATATAATTTCAACAGATATCCATTCCTAACATTGTAATGATAACCTTTATTACTTGTTTACTGTTCACTGAACTTGTGGTTTTTCCCACTCTGTCATAACCTTCAGACAACCTCAAAGTGAGGTACAGGTTGCTTTGCCTGGCCAAGTTCATCCCATCAACTGGATTGAGATCTATCAATTGGGAGGGGTGTGAAACCCCAGCTGTGCTCTTAAAACCAGCCCCTGACCCCTCTGGATCAATGAATAGGGGCTTTGTTATCTTGGTAATACAAATTCCTGTCAAGACAGAAATGATCCATTGCAGGCGAACTACATCTGCTGTGATATTCAGGTTAGTAACCTTGGAGTGACCTGCAGGCAAGGCTTCGAAAGATACATGGTCCTTGATATCTGAGGAGACCATCCAGCATTTTGTAAACTTTAAGACCTTTCTCATTTAAAAAAAAAAAATCCAAGCCACCCTCTGTATTACAGTACTGTTAATACAACTGCAATTTTCTTTTTTACCATCATGAGGTGGTTGCATGGTGGGCCTGCAAAGTGAAAAGAAGCGGACGGCTGACGGCACATGTTTCAGAGGACGCGTGTGTCCGTCTTCGTCTCTCCCGAGTCAGCGCGGAGGTGGCAGAGGTGAGCCGGGTTGAAATAAAATAATTGCGCTTTCTAAATTTGGGAAAAAATGAGAAAAAATAATTGGCAATTCCAAATAAAAAAATAATAAATAAATCAATTTCTGATTTATTTTTATTTTTATGGGGGGTATTGCAACAGCCTGTTTACATACAAAATGCTGCTACTACAACTACTGATACTACTACTAAAAATAATAAAAAATCTAATAATAGAAATGGTTTACACAAAGAACATAGACATCATAGAAAGTTAAAAAATATATAGAACATTTTCTCAGAAAAATAGTTTAAATCATTAATTCTGAGTTAGTGGTATTTATTAATGAAGCATTTCAGCGACCATTTTAATGAAGGGGCTCATGAGAAATTACCAAATGTAAGAGTCAGCTTTAGAATGCATTTAGAAAATTGTTGCAAGCACCAACATTTTAAAATAAGTAAGATACATTTATTTGTAATTATATACATGAATGGTTTATAATTGAGTGCTAAATATATAATTGGTGTGCTATTTAAACCTAGTTGTTACTAATGTTATTTAATGGCTCTGAGGAAGCTTGATTTTAACATATTGTATAATAGATAATGGACTCCACCTGATTACTGAAGATTTCAATACATCTTATTCTGCAATACATCTTAATCTGTAAAGTGGTATCCACTTGCCCAACCAAAGAGCTCACAAGAACACAGCCTTGTACCACAACAGCGTACATACTGACTTATCCTAATATCCTAAATAAAAAAAAGTTGTGTTTGAAGACTGTATGTGTCTTTGTGACAATCCTCATTTTGTAGGCGGACAGTTGCTTTTGATAACATGAGCAATTTTGATGAGAGTTGCATTCTGTAAACAAACCATGTTTTAAAGTTAAGCTTTTTCTCACAGTCTTACATGCATCATATTGTGTAACTTTTTGGGCGTATGCATTGTTATCCTAACTGTTTCACATTACTAACACCCTTCACTTAATGACTGCAATGTTTTAACTATTAGACTATACCCTGTGCAACAACTCTTTCTGTATCCTAAGTAATGTTTTACAACTATCCATTATATAAACAATGCAGACTATTAGCAATTCTCTTGTGTCTTTAGGTGCTTTAGAAAGATGCTGATGTCTTCAGATGGAAATAAAAGAACAACAGCTAAAATGAATAAACCTGTTAGAAGTGTATTGGACACAATTAATAGACAATGTTAGTGCTAAAGGAAATAGTACTTTATTATTTTGTACAATTTACCATTTTTTTACTGCTTTGGATGTATGCTCATTGAAAATTAAAATTACTCTTCTGTTTTTACAGTTGAAAACAATGAGGATAAACATATGTCACATTCATTACTCTGATGTTAGTTGCTGACTACTACACAAAGGTCAAGAAATCAAAGGTTAAGTGAGGGTTAGAATATAATGGCACTGGCTGAGTTCTTTTGAGAGCTTTTGCAAAGAGTCTCATTTAATATTTAAGCAAAAAACATCTTCCAGTCATTTAGCATTGTTAAAATGACATAATTGGGGATAAATCAAAGTCACTTTGGGGAAGTGTTATGCTAGTGCTCTGAGACGTGATATTTAGACAAGCGTCCAAGGACTATCACCATGGCTTCACAACAATCTAACTCCTGGGATACCACATGTTGAAAAGAGACTACTAGATTTAATGGGTATTTGATTCTAAAATAAAACCAACATTTGCACTCCAGTGCTTTTAACAGTGTGTCTATAATTTAATGTGTTTTGTAGGGTTAGGCAGTTTGTTTATTTGTTGACTAATATCTTCTAATTAAAATCACACCGATTTATCACTAAACAGTGTGATTTTATTATTTTTGGAATATAAATTGATGTTAGCTATTACTACATTTCATTCATGTGTATTACCTCATTAATCATTGGGCATCTGACATCATTTTAAGCATATGCTCTCTTTTTCTTGTTGTCCTGACTTGTAAATGAAATATGTAAATATATTATTTTTGATTTATGAGCTGTATAAAAAGAGAGATGGATATACAAGGTATAGTTATTTTCAGAACAAAACATCTAAACAGTGTATTACTTTCCAAACCCCAAATGTGTTTTCTGTGAAGATTTCTTAGTTTGGTTTTTGCAATCTCCATGTTCCACACTATAACACTGCAGTTGCAACTGACATTTTTTTTTTAATTATATAAATATTGGTAACATAACAGCTAGATTTGCAATAGTGGATTTAGGTATTTTTTCTTCAGCTGCTGCACCTTTCTAATCTCCAACAACAAAAAACACTGAATGCAAAGCCTAAATTATAAGGCAATTTGTCACACCTAATTACTAACATTTTAATTGCAATTAGAATATGCAGACTGATTCCTTTACATTTTTTCAGCAGTTCTTCAAGATTATCTTATTTAATATATCCCATTGTATATTTCATAAGTAATGCCCGGCCCTTGCAAAAAGTAGCATGCTAAAACGCATAGCAGCAACCTTAAACAATGATTTATTATGACACGGGATGTGGGACATTTCCACAGCTTCTTGGATTGCAGTAATGAAGCTGTGAACCAAATAGCATGAAATGAAGCAAGGCCTTACAATTTAATCAGCTCGTAAACAGATCTACTGCATCAAGCAAATGACATTATTATCCATCCGAAGTAAATCATGCTAATCTCAGGAGATAAAATCAACATCATTAATGGTCACATGTCATATTCATCAACACTAAACCATCCCCTTTGACAGATTAATCCTAACTGCAGCTCCCACGATGTATGGTAATGGAGCTTGTAGCTAACAATTCACTCCGTAACAAGGCAACCCAGAACCTTGTTCAGCTTTTACATGGAAATTATTTTCATTGATTTACAAATTTTAAGTGCTTATCAAGGTGATATACAAGTGGAAAAATGGCATTTGGAAAGCTGTGTCATTCAAAAATGCAATTCTCGTGGCAGTTTCATGTGCTTTGAAACCTAATTGAGGTCGTTTAGGGATGGCTTGGGATAGTTCTCTGTACTAGGATCTGTCTATACTTAGTTAATTTACCCTTTTTAGCTTTGGATGCGGAATATATTACTGAGATGCTACCTTTACTAGACTTTGCCAAGCACCTGAACATAGAAATATTGTATTGGTATTGTAGGAAAAAAGAAATGATAAGAAAAGGTAAATATTTTAGACCTCTTACTGTTTAGTTGTGTATTTTTATGTTTTAGGCACAACAGTAGACATTTTATATAAACCAATGTATATAGTTTGCTACATGCTTCAACCCAGCAACCAAAAAGGATTCCTGTTTTTATTTATCCACAATATTCTTTTGGTTTATGTGAATTTTAGGCTGGATGGATGATCAACTGCACGCATTTTCAAAGTACAATACCCAGTAGCCAGAAACTATGATTTGTCTGGCTGTTCTGCCAAAAGCCACAATACATTTTGTACTTAATAGGTCAAACCTTTTCAAACAGAATATACTTTTTATTTATCATTATATTGACCCTTTATGCAGGTTTTAAAAGCATCCACTATTCAAAATGTCAGTTTATTTGAGCAGGCACTGAATTATATTGACAGTCACATTATCAAATGCTGCTGACTGACATAATGACTGACTAGCTACATGCCGCATTGCCAGTCAGTGACTGAGTGGGTGCAAAAAATATCTGCAACCTTTGTAGATCTAAGCAGTATGAGCTAAGCCCAGAAAAGATAATGCATTCAAGTGATTTATGAGAGCTACATTTATCAAGTTGATACCAACTATTCAACTATTACAAACAACCACACTACAGTGGTAATTTATTTTAGTCAGTTCCTCCACTTTTTCCAGAGTTTTAAATTGTCCTATAAGCTATTTCCATGCTGAATACCTAACTTGATTAAAATATGGGATGAAAAACTAATAGCATACATATACATACAAAAATACATATTTTTTTTATATTTTCCATTAAATACTTGTAAACAATTTATGAAAGCAAAAATGTTAAACATCTCATGTTGAAACTAATGGATATGACCAAGAGATTAATGGGCCCAGATCTACAGCAAGGGTGCTGCAGGGCATCTGTGGTTTCAGAAAATTATTATTGTTTAATACATGTTGGTTTTAACTGTGAATCTGCTGTGTAATTTACATTCAGTTATGTATTTTTTTCTCCCCAATATGGAATGTCCAATCATTTTTTCCCTTCACCACAGCAATTACCCACACAGCTCAGGAGACCTGAAGGTCTCCGATCCCACGACTGAGCCAGCGTCCTCTTTTACACCCAGGAACTTGAGAGTGGATGTCAGCAAACTACCGAACTGCAGGTGTCCGCCTTTGAGCTGTATGGTGATGAGGAGAAACAGTCCCTGATAGTTTTGCCTCCCTAACCCACGGGAGCGCAAGAGCCAATGACGCTCCCTTCGGAATCCACAGCGAAGACCGATGACTTCGCACAGCCAGGACATGAACCAGCACTGTATAGCTCACCCTGCACACCACACGACTTTACTTTTACCAGGTGAGCCACTATGTTTTAGTGGAAACTATATGAGGTTCTCATTGTGAGTGGAAGGCAAATATATTATTAGTAGCTGCAAACACAATCCCAATCTAGTAATCTTATTTATTTTTTGTTCTAGTTACTAAATGTTCTTTCTTTTGTAAATTTGAATTCTTCTAATAAATGAAACCTGACTATTTCCTGTATCAAGGCTTGATTTGTGTTAATTAAATTATATAAATGTGCATAGCCCTGTGAGTTGTTGAAATCAACAATGGGTTCTGTGTTGATACAGTAAGATTGTCATTTGCTGAATTGACATTGATCAGTTTGTAAAGCTTTTCTTCATAAACAAAGTCGTTGCAGAAAGTTTCTGTTAAATACATTAATAAATACATAACTCAGAGTAAACGTTACCCTTCATCAACTACTTTGCTTCACGTTGTTGCACTGACGGTTAATAAACACATTGATTAGACTTAGAGTTTCAATGTGCAAAAACAGTTCCCATGCTTGTTATTTATACAGATGCCTTTATTTGGTAAATCCCAAAACATTTGATTATGTACTTAAACCTGACATCACCAGACCAGAAAATACGCAGGCTCAGTACTGCGGGATGAGACGCAAATGCGCTCGTTCTTTATTAAATAAATTAAACAAACCAAACACAAACAAAACGGCACGGTGGCCAAAATAAACAAACACAATAATCCAACAAATACAGTGCTGGTCTAAATCCAGCACAGGTAGCAGTTGTTGATGTAAAATTTTTCCTCTCCACTCTCTTGCTCTTTCTCCTCTCCTCTCCCGTAGCGCTCAGCAGTTTCCCTTTTTATACATGTGGCCATCCTCAAATTGGCAAACAGTTAACCAAATTGAAGACAGACACATTCTGCACGTATTATTTTTGGCAGGGAAGATAATTGTCTGCTTCCCTAATAACCCACAACCACACTAATAATAATACAGAAATACAAATAAATATAGAGGCGGGGTGTACCCCGTCACAGGCACAAAAAACAGAACAGGAAATGCAAAATAAGACACAAAATTTAATACAATACAAAAATGGTAAACAAGCCACATTTATTATGCAACCTTCCAAAACCATGTATGCCTGCAATTGTAAGTCTAATCTTGTTTATAGGATACTCTAGTTTCTCTGCTGACAAATACAAACTGTATTAATGACAGAACAGCACGCCCATCCCTCACTGTGTGGAAAGTCTTGCAACAAATAAAGCAATCCTCTTAAAAGGATAATCCATTAACTATCATCTATTTCTCCATTGTTCCCTTTGGCACTTATGTTCAGGGACTGTGGGTTAATAAATGATGTGAGGTATTCAGGAACACCTTGTTAATAATTCATAAGATGGGTCTTTGTTTCAAGAGAGAGCTATTAAGGTTCATTGTCTTTTTTGAAGATTCTAAAGTCGCACAAAGTCACACAATGTTGAAGTTACCCTTTCTTTTTTTGTTTGGAAAATAACACCAAAAGGACACATATTTACTCCTACTACTACTACGACTACTTCTACTACGATTACTTCTGATATTAAGAAGACTTTTATTATTTATGAAATAGATCTGTTATACAGACCTAAAATACATATTTTGTTTAGCCTCAACCAAGAGGACTAAAGATCAATGGGTGACCTCCATTCCTGCTGTCAAGCTATTCACCTGTTTGCTCCCGTCGAACGTAATCAACACTACAAAGCTACTGAACTCTGGATGGGCCTATCCTGGGATGGCTCTGCATAGACTTGTTGGGCATCTGACCATTAGGGGTTGTTGGAGTGTGATGAGGCAAACTATCCACAGATTACTTTCTTCCCTCACCCTGCATGAGCGCAAATGGTGATTCAGTGCATCCTGTGGAACCACAGCCAAGATTAGCAACATGGCGTAAGTGAGTTTGAACTACGTTTCCATGGATCGTAGTATACAATAGGTTTATGCTATATGTGGCGAAAACATTTTCTATCCTGTAAAATGTTTTTAAATCTACTAAATGGAAAGACATTGGTCAGAAAGAAAAAAATATATATATGGCATTTCAATCCCCAGGTTCTGGTACAGGAAATGAAAGAAAGGCTTGAAATTACATTAAATATTAAAAATATATTCTAATTTAGTCTGAGTGAAGAAACTGTGTGTCAATGTATGTATGGCAGCCTGTGCTTTGTAAGCCCCTTTGCCATAACACTATATATAACATGTAAACAAAGGCACTTGGTGCTACTATTCATATCAAATGGGCCCTTTGGACGCTATATTTTATCCTTTGCTGGCCTTGGACAGTAACATTTTTCTTTTCTGCAGCAAAGTTGCTCATGGTGCATTGGACTCTTTTAAATTGTAACAAAAGTAACAATGTAAAATGACATAATGATGTATGGCACCCTCTACAAGACTGGAATCATTGCAGATGCAAGATGCCAAAACCTTAGGGAATGAAATAATCTCTGGAGCACTATTGTACAATTGTCCAAACTGGATCATTCTTAATTAGTTTCAATTAATTACTTGTGACAGTATACTGAAATATCAAATACATAGGAAAGAAAATGCTCTAAAATTTCTAGCCATTATGAAAACGTACCGGTAATGAAACAACGTGGCAGGCATTTGAGCTGGACAACCACCTTTAAACCAGATAATGCCAATTTAGACACTGCATTTTACTAAAGTTTGACAGATTAAAGCCTATTTTTAATTATTGTTATTATTATTATTATCTTATAGAAGTCAAACTCCCTCTTGGATTAGTGGTATTTTATATACAATTCTAGGAAAGAATGTTTCTACAGTACATTTGTGCCGTAGTAAACTTGCATAGATGGATATTAATTATTTTTATAAACATTTTTATTAAAGATAATACAAGCTAAAGCATACACGGTGGTTAGCAATGAAGTACAGCAAAGTTTCCTGTTAAGAATATAACCAAGGCATGTAGTAATACTAAAAAAAAAAAATAAAAAATAACATTCTATGACAGATGTTTCAACTAGAATTTTTCTCAATTTCTTAGATTGAAGACATTCAGAAACGTCTAGGCAAAAAAGAGAATACCTAATACCCTAAGCCTAACCCAAACTGTTTTTAAAGAACCAGGTGTGCTTAGACTGAAATTGGTTCTGAACTGATGTGCATTATTAAGCCCTGTATTGACCAAAAGAGATAATTAAGAAATGACATTTGATCCAGCAATTGGTTGCTGGATCTGTACAGTCAATAACACCCTCTGGATTTGGTGGGGAAAATATAATAACCAGAAAAACATAATATATTGCAGTTTAATGTTTTCTAAACATAATATTAATTATTTCATCATAACAAGGCATTATTATTCAAATGTTTACATTTGTTAACACACATTCCCCTTTAGAGTGAATGAGGTCATGCTATGTGCTCTGATATCCATTCAAGGGTGTATAAACATATCCATTGTGTGTCTCACTAAAATGTATTTAGTGTTTTATTTCAGAAAGCTGCCAATCACCTGTATTTGCTATTGCATAAGTTATAAGCTAATATTTGACATGACTGGTTGAAAAGGCAGGCAATAAAGCCATGCACATAAGGTATTATACTTACTAAATTAGTAATATGTTGCCATGGCTTCAGTACAGTTTTGCTTGCACGATGGAAGTTCAAAGCAATGGCTGTCCAAATAACTAAAACCATAGTTTTCAAGAAGTAACAGCATATATCAGGCCTGAGGCTACTGATTTGTATTTGTTGCATGGCGAGTATAAAGGTTGTGAAACTAACTTGCGATTCGGTGGTGGAGAATTTCCAATGGCATGCAGTTTTGAGAGAGATTAAAAGTTACAAGTTAGACATCATGAAGAGTCTTCATGAGCTTTTAGCCACCGGTATATTGCTCATAATGATAAAAAAAATAAAAATAAAATCCCTTTCACTGAAGTGTTGCAGGAAAACTTACTTGACAGTTCTGAACATATTTAGACTTAATAAGGGGACAGCTTTAAAATTCAAGAAGACACAAAATCTGTGAACATCAAAGGATATCATTGTTTTGTTATTCTTATTCTTAATCTTTTAATAAAAGTATCTGCCTGTCATGCACATGTTACAAATAAAAATGAAACTGCAATAATTGGACTTTAAAAAAAAAAGTTTATTTCTGTTAAAGAAACTCATTTCTTGTACATATGAATGTCTTTTCCATAATACAACTTAATTAATGTATTATTTATTTCCAAGTGGTTCTGCTTATGTCCCATTACAAATCCATCCTGTCCATGCATGTAGTAAGACATTTTTTCTTAGAACATATTAATATTGAATACATGTTTGGAACTGGTTGCACAGAAAATAATAATACATTTTTAGGAGACATTATGTGTTTATTGGCCTGTGTCTTAGAACAAGAACAACATGCTGACACATATGCACTGTTTTTGGTTTTGGTGGCCAAGGTTCACTGAAACTTGTGTCTCTGGGTTGGGCCAATTTGGGTATTCTAACATAAGATCCTTGCATGGATCAAAATTATTTTCATGTAATTATATAATAATTATATCATGTATTTACATTTTTGAATTTGTAATAATTACCAGTATCGTACTGTGATCGTTTTCTCAAACATATTGGCCCATATTTCCCCTTATGGGCAAATCACAGCCAAAATACACCTTCCATAGTAAATATATTACATGGGCAATACAGTGACAAATAAGGGCTATTATTTTTATTACAAGTACACTACAATAAAATAACACAATCAACAACAATACATGCAAGATAAATATTCTGAAGCATCTAACTAGTACAGTATCTTCATCACCCTGTAAACTAGCCGTTACATTGTAGAATTAAAATCCCTTTTTTAAACCAACAGATATAGGCTTATTCTATCATTTTACTAATAATAAAACCTTTTTTTAAGCAGAAATATATTCTTGGAGACAGATACTCAATCTTATCCTCATTAAGCAGTTTTGAATAGAGTGCAATTTAAAATAAAGATCTTATAGGCCCTGAAGAACAAATCAATTTCACAGCAGAAACGTTTATGTCTTCATTAGCCAACTTTCTTTGTTCTAACCAAGGCTTATATAAAGATGATTCATTGAAACTTAACTTTCAACATGCTTTTAGTTTTTATTTTTGGCCAATATACACCAACTTGTTTCTTTCATATACTATTAGATTTTATCAACAGAAGTAGGTAACCTAATCTAAGTTAAATGTACTGTATTGGCTTCATAACAGTAACAATGTTAAAATCAGATTCTGGAACTTACCCCTAATTTGCTCACTGAACAAACACCCACAAATATGGTCGTTATTTTCACCTTGTACAAGAAGACAAGATGTCTATGTCTTCTTTTATTAACTTTGCTTCAACAACCTTAGTGTGCAAATAAACAAAAAAACTATGGATACCAAAGTAAACAAGTCTTCTTTTGTGGTTCAGTATTATAAGAACACAATTCTAGAAAATACAAAATGCACACTCTAAAAGAGTAACATTATAGACAAGATGGCATTCCTATAATTAGGAAAGTGAATGTTGGGATAAAAGACAAATACCTTCAGTTGCTCCTCATGCATGAATAAAGGCATATCCAGGTCTTGAAAGGATTACGTTGTGAAATTTGCAACCATCACAGAGCCAGGGGTTCATACAAGGACTAACCTGTAAATTTGCCTTAGATTAATTTTCTGCATTTAACTATACAAGAGTAGTAGTTTATCTGTGACATCATTAATCAAAGCCAAAACAGTTACACCACTTTTTTTTTTTTTTTTTTTTTTACAAAACAACATGTATAAATAATGGCAATAAACAAGGCCACTAATAAAAATGTGACCAATGTACTTTTGAAATGTTTTTTTTATCCAAACTCCCACACTTAACTGACCTTATCCTGAAATTTTTGTACCTATATTATCGTATTATTAATTTTAGTGTAGACTTCTTTTTCCTATTCTTCACACATTGATTGAAATCACTGATGATTTCTTCACAACTGTTTTATTGCATCACTGCCTTAAATGAAGACATCACCTAACTTCTAGAGTCTTTCCAAGGCCACAGAAACACTGAGCATTTTCCTACATGTAGTGTATTTTCACAAACCTGGCTTCCCTATCATAAAATTAAGACATGTTTAAGCACTTGCGTGTATAGATTTTAAGTCAACTTTTAAGTTGAGTATGATTTGAACCAACTGGAAAACACAGGAGGTAGATAAAGGCAGCCACAAGGGGTAATAAAAAAACCCAGAATACCATATTCTATTTATTGAACTAGTTACATTTTATAGCAGCTTTTTAAAATGTTAATTTAAGGCTGATTTGAAAGGCATCTCATCTGCCATAATTGTGAATTGCATCCAGCTAACCCAAGTTGAATTAAGTAAATTCCCAGCATGTCCAGTGAGCACATCTCTAATCCCATACACAGCTGGCATATGTTAGTGAGAAGACAATGAAACTCCAGTACAAGAAAAAACAAACAAACATCTGATGCAACCTGACAGGTGGGAATTTAACAGCAAGAAAGGTGTGAGAGACGGCAGGGAAGCTTATACATTCAGAAATACCATATACATGGACACTAGTTATGTTTATTTTGCAACAAATTGACAAACCTAGACAGCAGGGATTTTTTTGACACGTGGAAACTGTTCAAGTTTGGAGCTATCAACAAAATCCATCACAGCTGTGGCTACTCAATGTTTGGTGTGACAACATTCTGAGGTAATGTATTATACATTCTGAGATACTATATTATAAAGTTGACCATGGCATTTATGATTGCACATTGAATCGTAATATCCACGTTTCACTGTTGTGTGTTTGTTATTCCTTCTTCTTTGTTTACCTCATGAGTTATTAGCATTAGTGACATTCTAAGTGGGGGTAGATTGTGACAACACTCTATGATGTAAGCACAACAGTTATTTTTAACATTCTGGTTGGTAGCATGCTTGGTTCAGAGCCATAGGGTCGCCTTCCAGCTCCACCCCCATAATCTCCAGATAATTACAGTTTCCTTTCTTTTGCAGACTTAACCATTATGAGATTTCAAATAAATTCCACCCCATGGCACAGGCGTCCAGAGGTTTAACTGCAGTAAGAAGTGGCCAACATATAGTTACAATTTAAATTTAGATTTATAATAAGTCAGCCCTTTATTGCTATGATTAGACCACCGCATTTGTAACAAAATAAAAGTTCACATTTGAAGTTTGAAATATTTCAGTTATCAACATTATTCCTTAACAAATAAGAGTACAACAATACAACAGTTTAGCATTTTGAGCAGCATTGCGAAACCAGTCCACTATTTTACAGTTCTTAATACATGTTATCGTGCTTTTATTGTAATGCTTGCGAAGCTGTTGAAAGATTGATTAATCTCTAGGATTTCTGCAGGTCTTATTTTTTGCCAAATTTATTCTGGCATAATGTTTTATGTACCTCTGTGAAAGCTCAAATTCACATAACGCAATCAAATCCAAATGCATTTATTAAATTGCTTCCTTCAGTGTTTAGGTTTTCACATATGGCAGCTTTTACTTTTTAGGAAAACTCCAAATAAAAATGCATCTTATTTTCCACATACTGTATGTCACCTAGCTGAAGTAAAAAAGATGACACTTGGAATAAGTCGCTGGTTTAAAAAAAATTATAAACACACATACAGATTGTATTCTGTTTCACGGGAGAGAGTGTGCATACAGTATATAAGCCACCTAATTGGAAAAATTGGAGACTTGATCTGTCAACTTGATGGCATCTGAGAGCATTCATCTCTCTAGTTTATCACTGGGTCACCACCAAAACGCAAACACTGAAAATTATTTCATGCCACATTATTGCATTTCATCCAGTCATTATTAAGATTGTAGCCAAAGGGTGTAATAAATGTTTAATGGCATGCAAGCCAACGTAATGGAATGTAAATTTCATAGTATGTCCATACATTTATTGTCTAGAAGAGTAACATGCATTATTTAAGCTGTGATGTACAATGACAAGAAAATCAAGTAGTGCAGTATATTTGAGCACATTTAGCATGTCTCTATGGCTAAATCTGCAACAATATTTTACAGAATTAATCAGTGATGTAATTTTGTGGTGATATTGTATGAACAATATAGGACCAGGGACTGTTAATTTAATTTTTGCTTTTTGTTTTTTTGCTTTTGAGATTTCAGAGAAATGACCTAACACCTAGACCCCCCCCCCCCCCCCTTTAGCCTCCCATCTTTTACTTTTTACTTTGCTGTAAAGGTAATCAAGTACTTGCCAAATGTATTGAAAATTGTATTTTTTCTTATCTTTGGGATATGTTTATTACTTCCATACCAGTACTTTGCTTGTATAAGAATAGTTTAAACTAATATTTTCCTCAACAGATTGGAGAAACAATATATTTGAATCAAGGGCATTAATAAGAAAGAAGAAAAGAAAAATAACACCTGGCATTTTGTTCAAGGAATGGATCAATTGAAATACTCTCTGGTATGATGTAATTGCTCTCAATTAAAAAAAAAAAAAAGGATTTATTGAAAATCAGATACAAGGTTATGGGCTGCAATGACAGCAACAGAAAAGTCTTAAATTTACTGTCTGCTTTTATAGGATTTTTGAAATAATTGTTGCGGGACATGACGGTAAGTTAGCCGTTATAAACCTGTCCTCCATATAAATCACCTAATCAAGAGATCTCAGCGGTTATATAAATTAATGCAGTCATTTTTCTTCAGTGGTCTGTTTGAGAGTATAAACCTAGGACAATGGCCATATACTTAGCTGGAAGGGGACTTTCATAACTGTTTACAGAGTCATAAGAAAATAGATGACTTTTTGCATGCTCTACCAACTGTGAAATGTACATTTAATCATCCCAAGGGACCCTTTGGTTTATTTGTATTTTATCATGGATTTATATTTTCAAACATCCAGTATATTAATCATTACTTTATCAGCTCATTCCAGTGACAAGCAGAATTAACCTTTTTAAAGTGATATATTAAATTGGTGTGCTTTCCATTGCCAAAGCAATTATGAACTTCATCCACTTGCCTTCACCTGGCCCAGTTAGGATGAATTAGAAGAACATGGACTGTATTTATTTATTGTTCTCTTAGTACAACTATTAGGTACAACGTTATACCATTAGGGGATATAGGTGTAATTTGATACAAGCTCCTGTTAATTAAACTATTTAACATTGCAAATCACAATCTACAACATGAATAACATAAATGGTGTGAGACAAAACATAGGCCCCCTGATGCACAATAACTGAATGGTGACTGTCACAAATAGCTTGTGTGGTGACATCAGACCAGGAAATGGCGGACAGTGTGGAAAGTGAAAGGCACAAAAGAAACAATACTTTGTAAAACAAAATGGCGCAATGGCCAAAACAAAAAGACACACAGAAAACAATTAAACAAACAAGTACCGTGCTGAGCTGTTTCAGCACGAGTAGCAATTGTTATTATTTTAAAGTTCTATCTCCTTCTCTCTCGTGTTCTCCACTCTGAACACCAACCCCAAGTGAGGAATGCATGCTCCTTTTAAGCAGCTGTGCCGGCACTTGATTGCTAATCATTCAATCTGGTCGCGGCACAGTCTGCACGTGAAGGCATTGTGACTTCCCCGTGCCCACATACCAATCATACATTTTAAATCACCTGTGCTACATAACCCATACTATACAAATAAACCAAATGGGGCCGAGGAAGGGGGGGGGGGGGGGGGGATGGAAGTTTTTTGGAAGAAACATATAACAAACAGTAGCTGAACAACTTTATTTTTATTTGTAGGAATTAGTCATATTCAGCAACATATGTTGTGTTGATTGAGATCCCAGTAATAATATTAACAAGTCAAGTCTTCTTTTAAAAGAACAACGTTTGCCTTTATCATCTTCAGTTTTCACATAATAATGCTATGCAGAACACTTTCACTTTCAGACTTTCACGTCAACAATAAATCCTTCAGAAAAATATAAAGTATAAGTTTATCACCGTGGATGAGGAACATGCTACTTTAAACAAGATTAATGGGTCACTCAGGCATTTACATTCTCATACATTTTTATGACTATGCCATGAAGCAAATTTGATATATCAGTAACAAGACAAATGATGGGTTTAAATCTATGGCAGCTGCACTTCTGAATTTAAACATTCTTTCTCTTGGTGACACTTTTTTACTTCTTTCTATTTTCTGAAATCCTCTGACACTTTTTCTTGTGATGCTTTTGTCAAGACAAGAAGGTACTTTTCAGTGTTGTAGAACTAACATTTTCTCTGACATCACGCAGTCCTAAATGAATACCTAAAAAGTTGGCTCAATTTTACATGCACACAGGGCTCTCTTGCAACCTGTTTTACATCCCTGCATTGTACAGTTTTATTGATGTCTTTCTATAACATGAATGACTACAGCAAAGTCTTGTTTGACATTTACCAAAGCAGCTTCTCTCTATTCGCAAGTTTAAAATGTATATATTGAGGCCCTGCACATGTGCGGAGAAACAAAATCATAGTTGCATAAAATATATTCACTGTCACTTCACAGATCCACGACAGTAAATGAAGCTGTCTGAAAGTTTGGAGTGATAACACTGAAGACTTGCCTTCCCCTAACAGATCTGCAAGTCGTGTTAGATGTAACTAAGGAAAAAACTCAACAGATTAATTTATCTTTTTAGACAGGTAGACTGACATTTTTACCCATCTAGGCTCGAGATTAAAAATGTACTTGTCATAGCCTGGTGGATGGATTATTTTGGATCCTTCCATTTCCGCACCATAATTTGAAATGGCCGTGGCTCTTAGTCATGTATGTGCAAGGTTGTTGTTTGCAGCAGGGTGATGCATTACCTAATGTTCCTGTTTCAAAAAAATGACAATTTTCTATTAAATGTATCTTTGACCATCCTTTGGAATTTGAAACTTTTACAATAACACAAAAAACGTTATTGGACAAACGCCTTATGTTGGCTGTTCCAGAAATATGGTAGGTTACCTGAAAAAAAGGAACAAAAAAAAAAAAAACATATACATTTGGTAGTGTGTATAAAGTTGGCAAAAATATATCATAACTATTCTGTATACATGACTGAATCTTACATGTTCCTTATCCCAACATGCTAAGTTAAAGAGATGTGAGTGTCAAAAGAAATAAAAGGTTATTTCTTAAAATGACATTCCTACTTCTTACTGAAGAAAAGCTTGTTTTAGAGGGTGCAGCTCAAAATAAATACAATACCAATAAACCATGAGACTGAAACATTAGAATGCGGCAGGAGGATAAAGAAAAAAAGGCAAAAGGTATAAGAGAAATCTCACACAAGAACAAAAGTAAACAAATGCTGAACAACATTGCAGAAGGAACTGTCATAAGGAAACATTCAAATAACAATAAATCTGAAATTATTTCTACTTAAAAAAAAAACACTCAGCAGATTTATATTTATTTTGTTGCTACTAATTAAAAAAGGAAGTCAAGTTTAATTTAAAGTCATTTCTTTCAAGACAACACAAGAAAAGACCAGTCGGGAGAGCTGAACAGTGGTCCCTTGTGTGGTACGGCTAGACAAGGCCTGTAATTTACACACTATTGGCCATGAAAGGTGATCCTAGCCTGTTTTGAAGCCCATCATGGAAAGAAAACTTTTTGTCTTGAAATGCCATGCATGGAGTTGACTGTTCATGGCTCTATGATTAATGACTTATGGCCTCATTGTGTAGAAGCTGCTAATTAGCTGCAGACTGATTAAAGACGTGGCATGCAAACTTGTGCTGATAACCTGAACTTTTTCCCCAGCAGAAACTTGGCATGTGGAAGCTTTTACTGCCAAATTTGTAAGAAACAGGCCAGCGCTGAGTAAGACAAATGTAGTTGCAAACAACAGTATACAGGGCTTAATTTAACACTATGTAATGTCTGACATACTGGCATTGTGTTACTTTTCTGTTCATAGCATAGTTTTAAAAGCAATCCAAGTCCCCCCGCGGTTTATTTAAAATGACACTTGGCATATTGCTGTACCACATATTATGTCTTGGCTTGCTGTTTTCCCATGATCTTTTCGCTAGTAATTGTTTTAAACACAGTATTATTTTTTAATTATTACCAAGTGGAAATAATAATCACTTTGGTATTGTTTTCAGAAGAAAAAAAAAACCTTACAAAAGTAATTTTCATTTACCACTCATTTGCTATAAATCTGGTGTTTTTATTTAAAAAATGGAATTTGAAAATTCTAATTCATTACAATACAATACATACAAAACCATATCCTATTCCATAGTGGCTTTCATTTTCAAGCATATCAAGGTGCTTTACATACACTCACAAAGTAAACTAATCCAGTACCCAGAGGAAAATTTTGATACCAATAAATTATTTACGGGATGTTAAAAAACATGCAGACAACAAATCCCCCCCAAAAAAGTTTGTGTAAAGTCAAGTACAGCAGTGAAAATGTATTTATGCAATACTGGAACTCGAATTTAATGTGCTATGAAATATAGTATTCAGTAGCTCATTATTTTTTTTACTGCACTGTGAGTTTCAGACTAGTTCCCTATTGTAAAGGCTACACAGGGCAATTGCTCATTAACTAGTGAGAAGTGAATACTGAATTACAACATTAGGAGCAAAAAGGTTATTATGAGTGAAAATGGAGTAGGTCTTTAGATTTAGAAGTATGAACAGTCCTTCCCTCATAAATAGAATCAGACAGTCCTAGGCGCAGATTGCGTCTGAAAGTTCCACTAAGTCTTATAATATTTATTTATTTATTTATTTATTTTAATTTAGTAGTCGCCAACTGATTTTTACCACGTTTTTCCCCAATTTGAAAATGCCAATTATTTTAGCCTCAGCTCACCACTACCACCGCCGCGCTGACTCGCGAGTGGTGAAGACGAACACGCGCTGGCCTCCGAAGCGTGTGTCGTCAGCCGACCGCTTCTTTTCACTCTGCCGGCCCACCATGCTCAGAACTACAGCGTCGGAGGACAATGCAGCTCTGGGCAGCTTACAGACAACCCCACAGGTGTCCGGCCAGTTCACAGGGGTCGCTGGTGCGTGGTGAGCTGAGGACACCCTGGCCGACCTATGCCCTCCCCACCCGGGCGACGCTCGGCCAGTTGTGCGCTGCACCTTGAGAGCTCTCCTCCACGGTCGGCAGTGGAATAGCCTGGACTCGAACCAGCGACCTCCAGGCTATGGGGCGCTGCACACAGAGCACCTTTGCCGGATGCGCCACTCGGGAGCCCCCTTATAATATTTTTTGAGTGGTATTCGCCAGCAGCAACGAATCACAAAAAATGGTAGTCTAGTCTCTGTAGACAAAATGTATTTTAACAAATAAAACTTATGGACCAAAGCATGAAGGATTTACACTGTCAAGAAATATTACAGTGTAAAGAATGACAGAATAACTGAGGTGGAATGTTAGGGTAGGAGATTAAAAAGCTAAATGTCTGATTTGAGTTGAATTTCCACTGGATAAATAATAATTATTATTGTTACAAAATATACAAGCAATAGGCATTTTAAGAAAAATTATAATTACTTAAAAACATTATATGTAGCTTTCCACAAGTAATATGTGTTGCAATGTAATGAACTGCTCATTGTTAACAATCATCAACACCTGTAATAGCAACTAAATAGATGCTTTTTAATTGACACTTAAACTAAAATGCGGGGGGCTCCCGATTGGCGCATCCAGTAAAAGCACTCACGTAGAGTGCAGGATGTGCCCTATAGTCTGGACGTTGCTGGTTCAAGTCCGGGCTATTCCTTTGCCTACCGAGAACGGGAGCTCCCAGGGGCCGGTGCACAATTAGGTCGGCCAGGGTGTCCTCGGCTCACCGTGCACCAGCGACCCCTGTGGTCTGGCCGGGCACCTGCGGGCTTGCCTGTAAGTTGCCCAGGGCTGCGTTGTCCTCCGACGCTGTAGCTCTGGGTGGCTACATGGTGAGTCTGCAGTGTGTAAGAAAGTGGGCGGCTAACGGCACACACTTCGGAGGACAGCGTGTGTTCGTCTTCGCCCCTCCCAAGTCAGCACGGATGTGGTAGCAGTGAGCTGAGCTAAACAAAATAATTGGACACTACCAAATTGTGGAGAAAACAACAATAAACTAATTGGCGACTACTAAATAAAAAAATAAAAAAATGCGACCAACAACTCCATATGGCCTGTTTCACAAAAAAATGATTTCCACTAATTCTGGTTTACCTTACCTAATGCGAATTAAGGCAGTCCAACATTAGTGCTAATAATACATGAAATCAATTCTAAAATGTTGTTAATGCAATTATATATATGTTTCTGGTAAAACATTAGTAGCAGCTGAGAAAAAAAAAATTATATATATATATATATATATATATATATATATATATATATATATATATATATATATATATATATATATATATATAATACGCTGTGTACTCTGATCCCAACCAAACGGGACTGTTTTTGATACAGATATAAAAGGCATGCTCATGTAGCTACTAGTTTGGTAATTAAGAGAGCAGGAACAAGGAGCTGAGAACCTCGCTGCATTCTTATTGTGGAGAGAAACTTCCACACACCCTCAGGGTGAACCTCGGCTTCCAGACACATGACCACTGAGATGTGCTGCAGCTACCCTGTGTGCTTTATCACCACCCTCCCTATAATTAGGTTTGTTAACATACTGCCGTGTATGTAGTCTTGTTGACTGGGAACTTAATCAAGTTACTATTGAGTTCTTGCATGCTTTGCCCGAGGTGACGGTTTTAGTTGCAGAGTTATAGCTCTGACCTACATGAGGAAATTAGCTCTGGACACAAGTTTGTACTTTTTCTTCCATGTGAAAATATTTAGCAAACAGTGACAATGATGAAAAACAGTGGGAAACAAAATGTTCTACATTAGTATAAAACATGAAAAATGCAGCAAGGACTCAGAGTGGTACAACATGCGTTATGCTGGCTGGCAGTCCATTAGGCGTGATAGACATTTCACTTACCTAAGTCAAATATAACAGTCTAGTATTCATTAATATAAGGAGGGGGTTGCAGAATCAAGCCTACCATCTGGTTAAAACGACAGAATAATCTACAACTCATGATTAGGTCTAAGGAGTGGAATTTCACTTTAATCTTTTTCAGTGCTCGAAATTTCCATCTGCGCGGTACGGCACATCGTTTTTCTTCAAGACAAATGTGCTGTTTTTCATGTTCCAAAATTAGATCAGAAGAAAACAATTAATCATGTCATGGCCTGGGAAAGGAAACGAGGATCTGATTTTTTTCTTTCCTTTTCTTCTTCTTTGCCCTGGCTGTGTGCTTGTTCCGTCTATCCCCCTGCTCCGTTTCTTTTAGCCTAACTTCAAAGATAGAAGATACAAGCTAGGGTGTTAAATATGAAATGAAGATGTGTCTTCAATTAGCATAGCCATTTTATTTCCGCACTGTGCCCCCTGGCACCCAACAACAGATGGTGACCTGTTTGTATGTGACACCATAACCAAATCTAAACTCAAGGAAGCAAGTCACCGGGCTGCAAATTAGTGAGACCACACAACTGTCAGGTGGCGGTCTCCTTTGACAGTTGTAGGCCATTATGGGAACATTGATGTTTTCACAGTGTGACAAAAAGGAATCCTTTTTACAGAAGACCTGTCTGTCAGCTGGCTCTCAAGTCATAACAAATCACTAGCACTCAGCTGAGGCTGAACATTCGGAGCGTCAGGAGGAAGATAAATGACCTACAGGGCTTTGAAGTGCCTTGGCAGTTCAGATGGGTCTGTGGTGCTGACAGAGAAATATACACAACAGCGGAACCAATAATGAGAACATTAAACATTCCTGCCTTCTGACAGGCTGACAGAAAAACCTAGCCTGACATCAATCATCTTCTGAGACATAACCTTGACAATTAGTCCCCTCTCTGATACTCAGAGTAACCTCTTTCCCTTTGCTATCCAACATAATCTTGCTTCTGGGATGGGGAAGAAATAGTAAAAGAGAAGCATGTTTTTGTATTTTAGACAGACAAGGATGCAAACACATACTGTTTACATATGTAGGTTCTGTGTGTTTTCTTTTGCATATTATCATTGCACTGTAAATGCTGCGTATATACATTGTACTATTTTTGCACATATATTACAATTCTATACTTACTATTTTTGTGTGATATATGTTTTAGTAACCAGAAGTGAGTCCAGCATAACAAAAAATATTAGCCTGAGAGATATCTAGTAGTCTAGTAGGTCTGAAATCAAAACTGTATCCTGCATGTATTTTAAGTGCCTAGCCGCTTGGAATATGTGCATTAATGATGCCCTTTAGGCATTTTGGAGCTGTATAAATATTTCCATTTGAGTTGCCCCTTGTGTTTCAGCACAAGTGAGTCCTAGACCCTGGAAGATAGACAGGCTACAAAATAGAGAATGTTATTAGCTCTAACAATACTTGCTAACAAGGTAACTAGTATTTGAGGCCTTGGTTAATGGTCATGTAATTTTACATTCATTAAATAATTATTTTATTGAATGCAATACAAATCCTGTTACAGAATTTGTAATATGCGTTATATTATATATATAATTATATATATATTAGCTCAAAGAGCCAGCTGCTCTGATGATATATATATATATATATATATATATATATATATATATATATATATATATATATATATATCATCCCAACATACAGAAAAGAGGATAAAACAATAAAGATAACATCTTTATAGAAATTCTTACCTTTCATTTACATTTTTTAACTAAATCAATATTGGAGTTTCTATGGAGAAATCCAGTTCCTGAAGATCTGGATTTTTGGAAATGGGATGAAAGAAAGGCACATTCTGTTTATTTTTTATCAGGATTTTGGACAATCAAGGCAGAATGACTTACCCTACACATAGTTCAAATTTTTTCTTTTCCACAACATGATTCTCTAGAAAAAAAAATCTTGCATACAGTAGTAAATACTGTTCATTATTCCAGCACTTTTAATGCAGACAGAAGGCATAAACCCTTTTCCTGACCATGTGCTTTTTTTGCCAGCTTCCCTTGTGTTCAAAGCATTAACTAAGCTAAAGTAAATCAGCAGAGACAAGCTGACCCCCAAAATGTATGTGTTCTCACATTTCAAGCACTTGCTCTCTGTTCTTGCTGAATGTTTAGTTACAGTATGAAAAATGAGTTATGTGGAATGAAGACATTTCCCCTTTGACTAGCACATTTGCAAAAGGTATGTCAAGGATGTGAGGCAAGGGGTATGGGCAACCTTTCAAGAAAGTATTTTTTACTTCCTTATTGGAAGAGCAATAAATATCAAGCCGACAGGCCCTTCTCACAGTTACAAAGCCTACCTGTAACTGAGCTGGATAATTAGCAGCCTTGAAGATGATATATGACTTTCATTACCCTTTGGGACTGCAGACTAAATGAGGACAGGGCTAATTGCCGTGCAAAGCAGTTTGGCATGAATGAAAAAAATGCAGGCAATGTCTCCAGCCCAAAAAAAAAGGGCCCTGGTTGGTTTCTGCCGCAGGAGTTCACTTGGTGTCCATAAATCATGGGCTGCTTACAGCTGAAACTGCACTGAGTCATCAACATGCAATAAGCTGAATGACAGATTCCATCCTGACTACATTAGACTCTCAGTTCAAAAGTAGTTTTTTTTTTTTTTCTACCACATCTTGCACTTAACTGAAAATTAAACCCAGATGGCCCAGGCTGGACCGCAATGTAAAACAAAAGCTCACGTGACAATCAGGAACGTCCATCTGTAAAAAAAATAAAGAAAGAAAGAAAGAAACATAAGTAGTACTGTAGACTGGCAAAGTATTGTAGCGAACCTCAGGTCCCGCAGGCAGGCGCATCACACAGGGCAAAGCAATCCACTCACAGGTGGAGGGCGGATGCAAACCTGGGACCTGTCGCACTGAAGCATAGCGCTGATACCGCTGTACAAAAGAGCCGGCTCCCATGCAAGGAGTGTATATCGGGCTTATGTCTTAGAGTGTGATTACATCACCTACCAGCCCTGCTGCTGCCTTCCCCCATGCACGCTACAATATTATCATGTTTTCCTTTCTTTTGAGTGCCCATCATGGTAATGCTCAAAACGGTAAGGTTAAATCTGCTGGCATCCAGGACAGCGACAAAGTACTTGTCTCCCACTGTCATGTCAATTCATATTAATCCAGTTCTTAACTTGTCCACAGTGGACACTTTGAATTGTTCAGCCTAAAGTAACTGAGTACAAAATGTCCACAAGAGTGTTCAATAAATCTAAACATTGTGGCTAAAATAATTTACCATTTAAAGTCTTATATCTTAAATCTTTTTTTTTCTTAGCACATACCGCTACATATTGGTAAAATATTGCACACTTTGTATTGCATCTATTATTGCATTTACCTCATCCATTAAAATATTGCACACTTTGTATTGCATCTATTATTGCATTTACCTCATGCATTAAAACAAGGTGTCAGTTGTTCTTGTTTATTAAATTAGGCCCTCATTTTGACTTTATTTTGATAAACGAAATGCTAAATTTGCTTGGTTTTACATAATTAGATTTAAAAAGTTATCTCATTGAGGATGCTGATGTGGTTACAATCTCTCTAGCAATAAAAACTAATTCCATATTGGGGGGTACACTGTCATAAAAATAAAAAAAACTCTTCATTATACAACCCCCAGAACAACACTGCCAAACCAGTAAGTTAATGGTCAGTCTATTGACATTTTAGTAAAATAGTTACAATAAGATATCCATGAAAAACAACAGCAAGACACATGTTGTGTCTTGTGTGGTGGCAATTTTTCATATTTCATTTTTCATTTTTATGATTGTTTGCTAGTGTATTGAATGTTGCTTGTGACAGAAGGAATTAATTAACAAGCAGCTTTTATAGTTTGATAAATTGTTTCCCAACAGTGCAGCCATGAGCAGTGCAGGTGTGTTTGGCCAGTGGAGAGGGCTGTCATTTCTTTCCTGTTTGCCTGTATAAGATAGCAATGGAAATCTAACAGTCCTTAGGGAGGTGAAGAGAATAGCTCAAACAGAGAAATAAAAGAGGATGTAGAATCATTCTGCTACAGATAGATCCCAGAAGACAGTAGATCCTGGGTGGGGCTGTTAACCTTCAACACATTACTAAAATCATTAAAATTAAATTGTTTTTGGCTTTTGCATTTAGTTGCATTTCAGGCTTTCACTTACTGCTACACACAAGCAATATCTTTAGACGACCTGTGGTGGAAATAGGTTGAAAATCAGTTTGCATCTTCACATACTTAGTGGAATTTTCACATTTCCATTTCATTCAGAGTCATTCAAAATCAGATTAACTTTCTGAGAACTATGTCAAAGTCAGATTCCATGGGAGTTTTACGACATAACATTGTTTTATAATAACAGTCTGATATGTTTTCAATTTTTTACAGCTTGTGCAGGCTTCACATGAGACCAAACATGATCAACATTTTGTGAGGATTTTAGGGATTGTGGGGGTTGGGGTGTGAGTGGCTGTGCAGTGTATGCTATTTATTAGAACAACTAACACTTTAATGACAATTACATTTCATATTATTTGTGGTGTGCCAGAACCTGAATATTTTAGTCCCTTAAGAATTCATTGTAACCTACTGTTGATTCTAATGGGATTTTGTTTTTTAAAAACACATAAAGTCTCAACTTTTTTTTTTTTTTTTAAGACCAAATAACCCCAAATTCTATACATTTAACATTTAATAATTTATTTTATATCAAATATCAACAAGATATTCTATTGAGAAAAAGAAATAAAAACATGGTATAGCCTACATATAAACATTAACATAATATTACTTTTTTTTTATTTAGTTTTTACCTTAGTTGTAAATTGTAGTCCCTTTTTATTCTCATCTGGGGTTATGTCCACACCAGGGCATTTAGGAAATTACTTGCCATATGCTATACATAAAACAAAGTGCTTGTTCCAGATGACATTTCAGTTGTCTCCCATATTTATTTATCTCCACTGAAATGGGCCATTATGAAAATAGATTATACCTTTGCTGAAAGTAACTAATCATATCTGTCTCACTGTGCACTAATTAACTCTATGTGTCACAACATGCATTTCATGTGCACCCTGTCCAGAAACATCTAAGCTGGTTAGATGCCACTATGAGTTAAAAATAAAATAAAAATATTACCTATAATGTAGTTCTGATACTACTAACTAGACTACTACTACTACTACTACTACTACTACTACTACTACTACTACTAATAATAATAATAATAATAATAATAATAATAATAATAATAATAATAATAATAACTAGAAGTTGCAAGCAACTTGACGGCTTCCAAGGCATTCTTGTTCCTATCTGTGTTCCATAGTAGCCATGAGCCTACCTGCACTCTCTAAGCAGTTATAAGCCACTTTTGCATTTGACCTTAAGGAGATGTCAAAGATCACAGTCAAAGACATTTTTTGATGGAGCATGTATGGGTTCTTATATGTGTTCCATAATAACCATGACCCTATCTGCACTTTCTAAGGAGTTATACGCTGGTTTTGCATTTGACTTTAAGGAGAGGTCAAAGGTCATGGTCAAGGTAATTTTTGAATAGAGCATTTATGGTTTCCTATATCTGTTCAATAGTAACCATGACCCTATCTGCACTCTATAAGGAGTTATAAGCTAGTTTTGAATTTGACCGTAGGGAGAGGTCAAAGGTCACGGTCAAGGCAATGTTTTAATACAGCACATGTGGGTTCATATATGTGTTCCATAGTAACCATGACCCTATCTGCACTCTGTAAGGAGTTATAAGCTAGTTTTGCATTTTACCTTATGGAGAGGTCAAAGGTCACAGTCAAGTTAATTTCTGAATAGAGCATATATGTGTTCCTATATGTGTTCCCACCTGTTCTCTCTTGCTTTCCATGCTCTTTAAGCCTGATATATGCGATAAGTTGCTGTGTTGCTGCTAATATTTCATGTATTTGTTTTTATTTACTGTATATCATGTATTATGCATTTCTCTGTATTTAAAGTATTATGGATTTTCTTGTTGTTACTGCATCTTGTAAAGCGCTTTGTGATGGTGGTCCGCTATGAAAGGCGCTATATAAAATAAAGATTGATTGATTGATTGATTGATTGCATAGTAACTATTACCCTATCTGTACTCTGTAAGGAGTTATAAGCTAGTTTTGCATTTGACCTTAAGGACAGGTCAAAGGTCATGGTCAAGTTAATTTTTGAATAGAGCATATATGGGTTCATTTATGTATTCTATAGTAACTATGACACTGTCTAAACTCTCAAAGGAGTTCTAAACAAGTTTTGCATTTGAGCTTTAGCAAGGTAATATGTGCAAATACGTGCAATTTGACCATAGCTGAAATTTGATTGGCTCACGGCGGCCATGTTTTTTTTTATGTAGCGGGTTGTTTTGCACAAACTTGACAGACAACCTTGCCAAGGCTATGTATGCAAAGTTTATCTTAAATCGGCATAACGGTTTCAGAGAAAAAGACGTTTGAATATTTTTGACAAATCCAACATGGCTGCTGAACCATGTGAAAAATCGACTTGTGTTGAATAAATCTAAATATAGGCCATAAGGGTACTATGTGCCCCAAGCTTCACATCTGTACCATAAGAGGTTTTGGAGAAAAAGATTTTGTTAAATTGGCCAATATTCACAAAAAATCCAATATGGCTGCCAAACCATGTGACCTATGACTTTGTTTTCGCTCTGACACAACTTCCCAAAGGCCTCTGCCAGCACTCTATGAAGATCCACGAGTCTATAACATTGTACCTTAAATGAATACTGCAATATGTGCAAATATGTGCAAATTGACCATAGCTGAAATTTGATTGGCTCATGGCGGCCATGGTTTTTTATGTAGCGACTTGCTTTTAACAAACTTAATAAACAACCTTGCCAAGGCCATGTATACAAAGTTTCGCTTCAATCGGCATAACCGTTTCAGAAAAGAAGACATTTGAATATTTTTGACAAATCCAATATGGCTGTCAACCCATATGACCGATCAACTTCTCTTGAACAACAAGCATCCCCCTCGGTGAACGTTTTATTGCCAGTTTGATGAAAAAAATCTCTGTAGAAGCTGCTGTCTGTACAATATACACCAACCACTGTGTTCGTGCCTCTTGCCATGTTTTAAGTGATGCTGAAGTTGAAGACAGGCACATTATTTCAGTTTCTGGACACAACAGCGAACTCAGTCTCAAGCATTACGTGACAACGATGCCTAGTAATACCTTTCCTACACCAAATCAGAGCAACTGTTTCAACTCTTCAGTTACTAACAAAGCTTCAGGACACTTACATGTTAGTGGTGCAAGCTTTACAGGATGTACATTTGTTTTTAAGAAATAGATTTGTCACGTTTAACTAGTCTGAAAAAACAGCACAGATCAGTAGGTCATTTACGGTCAATCCTGTACCAAACCATTTTTAGAAAGGGAGAAGGGGGGTTGAATGTTATATTTAACGAAAATAAAATTTATTGCATTGTATAAGAGACATCATTTCGCTCAGTTTGTGCAGCCAGAACCGCTCAGCTTGGCTTCACAGTCCTCTCGCCCAAACTGCACGAGATACAATAAGACACACCCTTCACACGATGTATTAACTTATATAATTTACAGCATGTAATCATTAATCAGGTACATCATAGAAGTTCACATAATTTCTTTGCCCTTTATTTAATTCCAACCGTGTCATGAAATCAAGAACATCTTTGATTAAGCACTTTAAGAGGTACTGAATTGTGTATTCAAAACAGATTCCTCTGACATTGTTTGCTGTACTGTGTGAACATGTCTTGATGCTAAAAGTAAACCACAATGCATGTAAACACTTGACTGGTACCCAGAGGAAAAATACTTATTTTAATCTGAAATATTTCTCTGGGCATCAAAGTGTTATCTCTGACAGCTTACAAGCTCCATGTTTTCTTATGTTGCTTCCTTTAATTTACAGGGCCTCTGTACTTATAACTAACCAGAGTCTTAGTAATAGCATGGAACACAAAGCAGTGTGAAAATTCTTTTAATTCTAGGGTGAATGGAAGGAGTTAACTAAATGGGGGGGTCTGTCTCCTGACTGGAGTGTCAGTGTTTAAGGGTCAAGGATTTGCTAATTTTACAAGCTAATGACACTCTGTAGTCAGCCAAGCATGACAGGTCATAACCCCAACCATCCTAAAGTAAAGGACCTATAAAATACTTACAAAACAATCTGAACATTCCCGGTGATTTTGTCAACCAGAGTCTTAATTAGGTTCTATTCATCCTCCCCCTGTAAAACAAAAACTGACATGCAAGTGAACTGTATAGGAAATATCTCACCTATTACTAATTAAACCTCCGTTTTTGTATTATTTGTGCTCTCTTTATGATTTATCACACATAAAAATAGCTATAAGTAAAAACATGATTTCTTTAAATTGTCATTCAAGTTAATATCTCTTTGGTTCACATGTCCTAATAGCAATGCCACAGGATCAAAATAGAAACCATTTTAATAGCACAGAGGAGAGAGGAGGAGAGTCTATTCTGTCATTCAGAAGTGGATTATTCTATATACATACTGTGTGTGTGTATATATATATATATATATATATATATATATATATATATATATATATATATATATATACAGACGTGCTCAAATTTGTTGGTACCCCTCCACAAAAAACGAAGAATGCACAATTTTCTCTGAAATAACTTGAAACTGGCAAAAGTAATTGGCATCCACCATTGTTTATTCCATATTTAATAGAAATCAGACTTTGCTTTTGATTTTTTATTCAACATAATATTGTAAATAAGAAAACAAATGAAAATGGCATGGACAAAAATGATGGGACCGCTAACCTAATATTTTGTTGCACAACCTTTAGAGGCAATCACTGCAATCAAACGTTTTCTGTAGCTCTCAATGAGACTTCTGCACCTGTTAGTTTGGCAGGTAGTTTGGCCCACTCTTCCTGAGCAAACTGCTCCAGCTGTCTCAGGTTTGATGGGTGCCTTCTCCAGACTGCAAGTTTCAGTTCTTTCCATAGATGTTCGATAGGATTCAGATAAGGACTCATAGAAGGCCACTTCAGAATAGTCCAATGTTTTGTTCTTATCCATTCTTGGGTGCTTTTAGCTGTGTGTTTTGGGTCATTATCCTGTTGGAGGACCAATGACCTGCGACTGAGACAGAGCTTTCTGACACTGGGCAGTACGTTTTGCTCCAGAATGCCTTGATAGTCTTGAGATTTCATTGTGCCCTGCACAGATTCAAGGCACCCTGTGCCAGGCGCAGCAAAGCAGCCCCAAAACATAACCGAGCCTCCTCCATGTTTCACTGTAGGTATGGTGTTCTTTTCTTTGAAAGCTTCATTTTTCGTCTGTGAACATAGAGCTGATGTGACTTGCCAAAAAGCTCCAGTTTTGACTCATCTGTCCAAAGGACATTCTCCCGGAAGGATTGTGGCTTGTCAATATGAATTTTAGCAAATTCCAGTCTGGCTTTTTTATGTTTTTCTTTCAAAAGTGGAGTCCTCCTGGGTCTTCTTCCATGGAGCCCACTTTCGCTCAAAAAGCGACAGATGGTGAGATCACAAACTGACGTACCTTCACCTTGGAGTTCAGCTTGTATCTCTTTGGCAGTTATCCTTGGTTCTTTTTCTACCATTCGCACTATCCTTCTGTTCAATCTGGGGTCGATTTTCCTCTTGCGGCTGCGCCCAGGGAGGTTGGCTACAGTTCCATGGACCTTAAACTTCTTAATAATATTTGCAACTGTTGTCACAGGAACATCAAGCTGCTTGGAGATGGTCTTGTAGCCTTTACCTTTACCATGCTTGTCTATTATTTTCTTTCTGATCTCCTCAGACAACTCTCTCCTTTGCTTTCTCTGGTCCATGTTCAGTGTGGTGCACACAATGATACCAAACAGCACAGTGACTACTTTTCTCCATTTAAATAGGCTGAATGACTGATTACAAGATTGGAGACATGTGTGATACAAATTAAAGAAACTAATTAGTTTGAAATATCACTATAATCCAATTATTTATTATCTTTTCTAAGGGGTACCAACAAATGTGTCCAGGCCATTTTAGAATATCTTTGTAGAATAAGCAATAATTCATCTCTTTTCACAGCTTCTTTGCTTTATTCTATGACATACCAAAGGCATGCAAGTATACAATATATAATTTCATCACTTTTCAGGAGGAATGAAGCATTATTTCAATGAGCTGTAAGGGTACCAACAAATTTGAGCACGTCTGTATATATATATATACATATATATATATATATATATATATACATATATATTTATATATATATATATATATATATATATATATATATATATATATATATATATATATATATAATGTTTTGTCATCTTTTTATAGGCCCTGAAAGTCATCAATATTACTTTTACATGACTTTTTCTATCTTGAAATATTGCTTAATATCTGATTTATTTAGTCAAGCCTTTTGGAATGTGCAATGGGATTTTAGGTAATAAAAGAAGCGAAAATACTTTTGGAACACTGTGACATATGAAAACAAGACAGCTGGTCTCCTTAGGTATAAACTATTGATGGAACTAGATGTGAGTTTGTTTTCTTTCAGCCTCCATACAGTAGGTGTGCTTTTATTGACTTTTGTTTTTGCACATACATACCTGGAGGTTTTATTAGTTCCCACTGCAACCACACAACAAGCCAAGTCAAGAACACAGAAAATATTTAAACCCCAGGCTGTGATGTTGTGATGTCGGTGCTATAGCAGTAAACACAATTCTGCAGTGCTTTAATTAATATGTTACTTAACCCTGTGTTGTATTGGTTTAATAATCCCAAACTAAAGGGGACGCTTTTTTTTAATTTTTTTTATTTACAAAACTATTCATACAGATTTCATGTTACTAGAAGCCTACTAAAGAACAATATCCTTTGTTGGCATGGAAAAGAGATGCATATTGACAATCAAATTGAGGATATGCATATAGTGCACTTCCTCAAGAGAATAATCAGAGGCTATTTTCCTTGGTCAATCCCCATTAAACTGATATATAACTTGGCACAAAATGTACAAGCAGTTCTATTTGCCAAATTTACAGACCTTTCCCATGGGGATTTCATTGTTAACACTGTGATGAGTATGGGGACTCTTCCCTGCTGTTGCTATCAGAAAAAGCACAGGACCTCGCTAGAGATGGAATAGAAGCAAGAGCCAACAGAATCTATATTCCCCTCAAAACACTTGCCATTTAATAGCTATACCTACAGTGCACGTCTGCTATACTTGAAGACAACAGCTTTCCTCACTAGAGAAACACTGTCTTGGATCTATCCACACGGAAGACTGTTATCTCACTTCGCTCGATGTGCCCTGTAGTTACTGCTTAAATATACTTCACTTTTGTTGTACCCCCCCGCGACTGTACCGTCCAACATTAGTCTAAATCCTTGTTTTCTATAACACCATTTCTGATATTAGGTTACTACACTCACCATCCACCATCTCATGCCTTTGTTATTTCTGCTCAGAGCTTCTTTATCTTGGCTTTCATCTGTATAACATATTATTAAAATCAGCTTAATTGCAGGTCACTTTTCTGTTACACAGAAAAGCAGTGTTACATTGAATGTGGTATGCAGTCAGATACAAGGAAATATATAGGTCATTCATGGCAGATATTTTGCACTACCCACTGTTTGTCTTGGACAAAAATAGGCCTTGACTACTGCCATATGAAAAACTTCAGAGTACACAGGACATTTTAAAAGCTGGCAAAAACACAACAATAGCACAAGAATAGTGCATAAATAAATCTCAGAACAACACAGCCAGAATTAGTAGACAATTAGTATCTGTTTTCTACTACAATTTAAATGTGTTTATACTTTTTTAATAAAAAAAGTGGCATTCAAAATCAAAGTTGACAGGTGCCAATAAATCAAGTGAAATTCTAAATCGATATCAAATACCAGCTAAATTATGACAAATGGCATAGCAGCCATAAACTAACACAAACGCAACACAGCAGGTCATTCATTTCATGGTCATGCAAAATAAACACACAGCCCTAATACATTTCTAAAGTCTCAAAGAATAGTCCATCTGCTTCGAATAATTTTTAATTTCCTATTCTGTCTCATTCCCATTAGCTATTCCACTGAGATATTTGCTAAATTCTTTCGTTTACCTCCTCCCATCTGTATTCAATTACTCTATTCCCAAACAGAGTTAGTTTTTGTTCCTCCTAAGAGTAGTGCAAAATATCCCCACCTGTACCTTAAGCAAACGTTATGTGTGCTTTATTATCTGTTAGACTCTATGAGTCATTCTAATTCGATTGCATGTCCTGAAAGACAACGAGGACAATCTGGTTTTGATGTTGTCTGGCTCTGGTCTGAAACACCTGCCCTACTCTCATAGATGATCTATTAACTTGCTAAATGCCTCAACAGATGTTCCAAAACCAGCAGGGATTCAGGGTTTATCCTTGTGACTGGGATTGCTTGTAAGCCTGAAATATTCAAACAACCAGAGTTCAGAGGCCAACAATGCGCTTAGTTTTAGATTTGAGTAAATAATATAGTTTGCATTACGTAGATAACAATATAGATAGGAGGTGTGATGCAGAGCTGATTTGACAAGACTGTACAGAATTCATGCTCTTTAATCAAGTTTTGTTGCACATTATAAAGTTAAGTACTGTGTCTCCTACAGGCATGTTCAGGTCAATCTAGCTTACACAATGCAAATGTAACAGGTATATAAAAAGTAATAAAATAATAATAATATAAATATATTTTGAATTATTATAAAATAATAATAAATAATAAAGTATTGTTTAATTCAGAAACAGATAAACCGCAGTTAACGATTCTGAGGTAATTACATGGTAATTACTATCATGGTTTAATTGCTAAGACATTATTATTATTATTATTATTATTATTTATTTCTTAGCAGACGCCCTTATCCAGGGCAACTTACAATCGTAAGCAAATACATTTCAAGTATCACAGTACAAGTAATAATACAATTAAGAGCAAGATAAATACAATGACTTTGGTGGACAATCAATGGCAACTGTATTTTGAGTGAATATCAAATCACATTTTTAGGTGGGATAAACAAGTTTTGAATTGCCGTTTAAATAATCCAACACATATTATAACATAAAATATCTAAAAATATTGGCACATTGGTAATGCCCATAATTCTTTTTATAAACTGCTCTCATTCTGCATGATTGGAAAGAGTGTCTGTAGAGTTATCTGCTGTACAACATGTGCAAAAGTAATCTTTCTGAGTTACTGTGAAAGGATGGCTTGAGTGGTGCGTGTGGGTGGTGATGTCAGACCAGGAAATGAAACAAAAAACACAGGTTGTACAAGCGAAACGGCTCTGCTGCACTCGTATTTAATAATTAACAAAATAAACAGTTTAAACAAAAAACACACAAAACAAAGAAAGGGCACTCTGGCCAAAGTAAAACAAACACTAACAATTCTACTAATTTTAAGCACACGAGTACCTTGTTCGCTGGCTGGTGGCATTCTCGCTTATTCTCCTTACTTCTCCTTAGAACTCTCCGTCTGTCTGAGCCCGGAGTGGGTCTTTAATACTGTGGCTGGAGTCTTAATTACCCATTTAAACGATGACCTTATTATCACATTTTTATTTACAATGAATGAAAAACGTGTTTTTGCTGACTTTATTAGCATTTGGGCTACACAGTATAGGTTACCTTCATTGTAAATAAAAAACGTGAATTCACCACTACATGGCAATATCTAGAAGTTACTATAATATCAGGATGCACCATTTCTCCACTGGCTTTTACCATGGCAATAGAAGTAATTATTAGAGTGTCAAAATGGGTAGTGGGAGGAGAACGCTTGGCTTCTGGAATGAGACTGCCACCAATTAGAGCATACATGGATGACATGACAATCATGACTACAACAGTTGCCTGCACTAATCGGTTATTGAGCAAACTAATCAATAACATTGAATGGACACGAATGCAATTCAAGCCCAAGTCAAGGAACATCTCTATAATTAAAGGTAAAGTAGTGAATAAGAGGTTCTACATTAAAGGTGAGGCAATACGAACAGTGTCTGAGAAGCCTGTGAAAAGTCTTGGGAGATGGTATGATGGGGACCTAAAGGACACAGTTCATGTGGGAGAAGTGAGACAACAAGCAGTGCAAGGGTTGAAGGGCATAGACAGCAGCGCTTTACCGGGCAAACTTAGGGCCTCATTCACTAAACAGCGGTACCGTGTTTTGCATGCAGTAAGCCCCTTTACTGCGTGCGTTGCACACCTGCTGTATTCAACAACCAGTGGCAGGCAACCTAGCGAGTGGAAAAAGTACCACGATCGAGTCATTTCAATATAATGAATAATGTTAATGTGTGGAAATGTATGCAAATCACATCACAAAATACTGCAAGGGAGGTATTTGATATGCAAACCATATTCATTTAAGGGCGCTAACTTTACTAGGTGCCTCAGCATGTGTTACCACTTATTGAAACCAGGCAGTGTCACAGAACCAGCAGAAGAGCTGCACAGGAGAGCGAGAAGTCAGGAAGAGAGTATTTCGGATCAGGCAGACGTTAGGGCTGTGTGAGGAGGAGGTAATTACTAGATACAGATTGTGAACAGATTATACGTAGGGCCCCGGTAAATTCAGGATATCACGAATTTCAAAGAAAAATATGCCTACGTACTGTGAAACATACACATTTTTATTTTTCTTACAGTATTTTACATTACTCTTCACCTCCCCTGTTCATTTAAGTAGAAGCAGCGCTACAGTAGCCATACACGTTCCGGCGTCAATGCCGTGCATTTGGTTACTACGGCAACGGGGTCAAACAAATACCGTCTTCATAATTGGTGAATTCCTCATACTGTACAATGACGTAACATGCGAGTCAGAGGCGGGAAGTTTAAATAGTGTTGATTTATTAGCTTGCAGTGTATGATTAACATTAAAAATACAGACAGCTGTCAAATAAAAAAGCTAAATTAATTTAAACAGAAGATCGCGTTCAGAGCTACAAAAAGGGGGTGTTGCATGCAGATGGTGGGATTCTGTTTTGCTCAACTTTAATGTGTCTTTGGATCATCTAAGAAAAGGTACTATTGGAAAGCTTCTTGACAGCGCAGTACACAAAAAAAAACTTGAAGGTCAGGCTAAACAATTACTGAACAAGCAGGTCACAATCACAGGATTGTTTAAAAAGAGTACAGAAATAGTGGAGAAACACGTAATGTCAACACGTCTGAATTAGTGGAAGCCTTTGTGCAGCCTTTTTTAATGAAAAAAAAATCCCTAATTGTGGAGCTGTGCCAAACAGTGACACACTCAGACGAGAGTACCTCCGTAAAGTGTCTTTTATAAAGAAAAACACAAAAGTTTCGGTTTTGTCATTTCAGGTTTGAGTTAACGTTTCTCCCATGTTTAATTTTTTGGGATTAAAGGCAGCAAAATAGTCTATGGGAATTACACAGTCATTGTAATTTATGTTTACAAAACTCAAAAATGTTGTCATTCAAGGTTGTTTTAAAAAAATTGATTTTGTCTGCTTGTTATTTTTTTTGTAGCCAACACAGACCATTTTAAATAACTCTTATTTCTGTAACACAGTATTTATATTTATTGTGTTTTTGATATATCACATTATTTTTGCACTTATTTAATATCACCAATTATTATAACTATGTACTTTTTGCACACATTTTTATTTAGTTTGTGTTACACAAGTGATTTTCTTAATTTGATGGCACGTAAGCAGCATATTATAGAGCTCAACAAGGTTCAATGGAATGATTTGTAAGATCTTACGATTGGTTGTAAAGCAAGTGGCCTGTCCTCCAAACTTCGCTCCCGGTAGATTCAAAAGCCAGCTGTTTAGAATCGGTGTCAAGCTGCTTGGCCTGCTGCTTTACTGTTGTGCTTGAAGGTTGGTTTCTGTTTTGTATGGGGTTTGTTTTAATTATTGTATAGTTTCTGTCTCTTAAACACAAGCTGCTTTGTCTGATACTGCGTGTTGTGCTTGAAGTTTCCTGTTCCTGGTCTGACACTGTGTGCGTGCTGATGACTACCCGTCCCCGTGCCTGTACAGCTTCTCTGAGTGTGCTGGGTCTTCCTGATCTCGCTTGAATCTACGCCCTGCAGTTAACAGCGCAACCAAGGGAATGTGGCGAAAGAAAGGGGAAAAAGATTGAACTGGACTTTGATAACAGTGTGCAGACAGGTCTACAAGAACTCTTCAATAGACTGAGAGGCACCAAAGAAGAACAGGTGCTTCTGAGAGACCAATTTATTGTTGGACTAAGAGACTCTGCTTTACGGGGTGAGATCAGAACTAAAGTATTGTTGAAAGATGACCTGACTTCTGCTGATATAAAAAGAGAGTTGCTGTTACGGGAAGAAGCCTATAGCGAAAGGTTTTTCCACAGGGGAGAACACTCTGCTTGAAAAGGGGACATTAAAACAAATCCAAAGAGAGCTATGTGAAGAAATGACCAAAGAGGTGACAAGTTTTACAGAGCTGTCCCAGAATCTGCTGAGTGAACTCCGAGCAGAACTCCATTGTGCACCACCTGTTAGGGAGCACCCGAGAACTGACTTTGGTGAGAATGTGCAGACCCAGCCAAGATGGAACCCTGGATACAGAGGCAGAACGTACCAGCCCTGGAACCAATCTGGGAATCAATACGATGAGCAAGGTAGGCCTACTTGTAGACCGTGTAAACAATCTGGCCATATAGCCTGTTTTTATAGTGGAGCAGCCACAAGCCGGGAGGCATCTTTAAAACGAATACATACCACTGTCGTGGGTCAGACGGTGGGCAGTCCTAATAATGGACGTACAGTAAAAAGTGAGACTTCTAGGCTCATAGGAGAAGTCCCTGTAGTAGTTAATATGAGAGGAGTAACTGTTTCATGCCTTTTAGATACTGGATCCCAAGTCACTATGCTACTTGAAAGCTTTTTTCAAGAGAATTTTGGCCAACAAGGCACTCGGCTCGAGGATCCTTCCTCTTGGCTGTCTTTACAAGCTGCAAATGGACTTGAAATTCCCTACTTGGGGTATGTAGTATTGGATGTAAAGATCGGTGATGTATTTCTTCCAAATTGTGGAGCCGTTGTTGTCGGTGATTAATGCTTACGTAACACTCCAGGCCTAGTGGGGACTAATATCATAAAAGAATGCAGGGAAATGTTGTTTCAAGGAAATGTTACATCGTCTTGTTCTCTTTCCAGCACCCCTTTTGAACAACGAGTTTGGCACCAAGCATTAAAGCTCTACACTAAAGAGTTTCACTTTGCTGCTTCCGATGGATTTGTAGGGTATGTCCGCACTGTTAACCGATTTCCCTTGACAGTCCCAGGGCGGAGTGAGATAATGTTGTGGGGCCATACTAGAGCTGGAATAAACTGGAGAGACTACTAATGCATGGTGGAGCCACTATCTGAAGTTGGAGTACTAGTGGCCCGTGCTGTTAGCACTGTCAAGCGGGGAAGGCTCCCCATTAGGGTGAAAAATATCAGCGACTCCCCAGTCTGCCTGTACCGACATCAGAAATTGGCTTAGGTCTTCATAATCTCACCTGCCGATGTGTCTCAAGAGCCCAATGTGAGTGTCAAAAGTGGGGGATGGTGTGGTTCAAGTCAGTCTTGCTCAAGCACCAAAGGGGGACACACAGCCAAAATGTGCTGTATCGATTGATTTAACAGGAGTAGAAATAACTGCAGAGCAGAGAAAACGGCTGAAAGTACTGTTAGAAAAACATCAAAAAGTATTTGCTGCTCATGATGAGGATTATGGGTGGATCCCTACTGGAGATACAGCCCCTGTTAGAGAAAGGCATAGGGAGATAATCCCAAAAATGCAGCAAGTGAAGGCCTTGATTCCAGGAATGCTGAACACTGGCACAGTACAGCCAAGTAGGATGGGACATTAAGGTTCTGTGTGGATTACCGTAAATTGAACTCAGTAACCCATGAAGATGCTTTTTCTCTTTTTCGTATTGAGGAGTGTGGCAAAGTTTAAAGGCTGTTGGTCTTTAATTGATTTACCTTAAATCAGTTAAGAGCAGTGTGGCAGAGCAGGGCTTTTGTAAGTTTTATTTTGTGCTTATTGTCTATTATTTCTGTTTAAAACCTTTTTGTTTGGCCCTCGTGCCAGTTTATTTTGTATTTTTGAGTATTAAAAGCTTTATTTTTGAACTTTCACACTGTCTCCGAGTCTCAACCTCTGTCATCCTATCACATTTGGTGTCAGTAGTGGGATAGCGTCACCTGGAGACTCAGGGCAGTATTTTTTTGGTGTTTTTTAGTTTTGTGAATTTTTTTTGAAAAAAAAAAATATACGACTTCCAGGCTGGGCATTGCCTTCACTGGTTTACCAAAAACGAACAAAAACAGCACACACAGAAAAACACTCTTGCTTCTTCTCCTTCTAGAACTCTCTCAAATGGGAGGATGAGGCCTTCTTTTATGCCAGGTGGCTGAGTAATCATTGAATAATTAATTGACTAATTGCTCCCACCTGACGCAATCAACCTGGGCAGGGAGGAGAATTTAACTCTATCCCTGCCAGTATTTCCAAGGGCAGAGCCCTGCTCTGCCACAAGCAGCTTTAATGCAGGGAGGGTTGTTGGTGCCTGATCATTTTAATAACAGGTAGTTATAAAAACGTACGAAAATAACAAAAGCAGTCTAATTTCATAATTCACCTTTCCTATAGCCCGAATCACTTCATATGGCCCCTGCCATTTAGCACATAACTTGGATTCTGATGAGGGAAGTAGCAGCATTACCTTGTCTCCTGGTTGAAAGGTTCGAATTAGTGCATTTTTGTTGTAATGCTGCTGTTGTCGGTGCTGAGCCGACCTAAGGTTGTCTTGGGCCAGACGACCGACCAAATCTAGGCGATCTCTTAGTAGGAGCACATGCTTCACTACATTTTTGGATGAGCCTTTGTGACCTTTGACTTGTCTTGTGGTCTGGATCAGTACGCCTTGTTCATCTGGTAGAGTTAACAGTGCCATGAGAGGATGCTGTGGATGAGGCGTATAAAAGGAAGAAACTTCGGTATGCTCAAATAGCTGCTGAAGCGGAACAGCGAGGATGGAGAGTCCAAGTTTACCCAGTGGAGGTGGGTTGTCGACGCATAGTGAAGAATGTATCTGAAGCAGCAGAGATGAACAGCAACTGGTTAAGATGAAAAGATTCTGGTTGGGGACCTCAAGCACAGTAGAAATAAAAAAAAATATTGATGTAAAGGAAGGTAAGTAAGCTGGGCATAGCGGAGTGGGGGACGGAGGGGGGTGATGCTGGGATGCCAGAATCACTGTCAAGCCCTCTTAAGGTGTCGTGGGCTAGTCGACGAAAACACCAAGGATGGAAGGTGCCCATTTGAAGACCCCAGAGAAGTACCCTACTCAGCTCAGTCCAGACGGTTGTCATGCTGATGCGCTTGGGAGGCCGCACTGTGGTTGATTCAGCATTGCAGCCATTGTGTGTGCTGATGTGCCAGGGAGGCAAAATAGGCTGACCCCTGGAGCCAGCATTACACTTCAGCCATCAACACCAGGCAGAAGGATATCTACATCATCAGATGGAAGCAAACACAGATGGATCACATTCGTTTACAGTGAAAGAAGCTATGTCTTAGTTGGTGCTTATCTTGGCAAGAGCTGAGTCCAATATCAGCATGAAGTTTTAACACCTACTCTCATGTAATGGAAATCATACACAGGCGGACATGCATGGAAATGAAAATGAATAAGAAGTCCCTATCATACAAGCATTATGTGTCTTACATGTGTAACTGAACATCTTCAAGAATATAACTCATTACAGACCCCTGACATTTAAGCCCCTTCTCTTCAGCAGTAAATTTGCATTATCTTTTCTATTCAAAGAATATCTGGCATTAGGTCAATAGATAATCACACTTCAAAAAAAAAAAAAAATACAGTGGACATGTTGTCAATTTTTCCATGTACTAGCTGTGTATTTCAAAATATACATATAAGTGACTAATAAGTGAGTGTCACTTCTTAGGTACTCAGATACAATGCAGGTACCCAATCTCATATATGTGTGTTAGAATATCAAACTTACTGGCTCTGTCACAGGTTCCATCTGCAGTCTACAATCCAAAGTTAGAAGCAGATCTTGATCTGCTTATGGCTATCGATGGGACTGATTTCCATAAAAACGTTCCACTAGTCAAAATAAAAGTGCACGAGGCAAAGCCAAGGATTGCTTGTTTTGTTTCATTGAACCTGCATTCTCCTCATTACAGTATACAATCTTTATTATTATTAATGTCTTAGCAGATGCCGTTATCCAGGGCGACTTACAATTGTTACAAGATATCACAATATACAGATATCACATTATTTTTTACATACAATTACCCATTTATACAGTTGGGTTTTTACTGGAGCAATCTAGGTAAAGTACCTTGCTCAAGGATACAGCAGCAGTGTCCCCTGCCTGGGATTGAACCCACGGCTCTCCGGTCAAGAGTGCAGAGCCCTAACCACTACTCCACACTGCTGTCATGTCTTTCAGCTGATGCTAATATTGGCTGGATCGGAGACATGTCTCAGGAGGATTACACCAATAGCACAATGTCTGTTTAAAAAGGATATTGGATCTTTTTCACAGATAATTGCAATTGCAACACAGGATAACTCTGACTACCATATCCTTCCTGTCCAGGATAAGCACCAGAATCACCTGGGATGGCTTAATTAGGTCCCAGATTTGTTCCATATAAAATATGTGCATCCTGCTTCTTTTAATTTTTTAATTCAACACCACGCTTTATTTGTAACTCCACACTTACCGGTACCGAAGAGTGTAGTGGATAACTCAACACTATCGTTTCACATGACTGACCAATGACTGGAAACGGATCGTTCATTCATTCATTCATTCGCAACTACCAAGTGCAGCTGGTTACAGTGTAAATTCATAATGAGTGAGAAGTGAAAAATGAGTTCTCGTTCAATTGGCATTAAAGCTCAGGTTATTCGGGATAACAAGCTTTTACAAAGCGCATGTTTTTGCATGTGAAACAATTGACAATGTTTGATTTCTGTGTGAAACTGTAAGTTGTTTATTATTGTTTTTGTTCACTGAGTTAATTCCGTATAGTGTACATTTGTTACCGTTTCCTATTTAAGTCGTCAAATTAGACAGTACAAGCCAATACCTAAAAGTATAGTCAACAGTTTGTGCACAGTTTCTGGTTGGATTATTTCCATAAAAATAATGCTGTAGTTATTTTATAAATTGTTATTTCAATCAAACTATATGAGTTTTACCAAGTTTGTGCAGTACTGTACTGTAATTGATTCATTCACTGCAGTTCTTTCAAAAGTTTTCATAAGGACATTTAACTAAAAAATAAACTTGTACAGTAAATACTGTAAATATATGCATGTTAATGCCATGGCTCATGTGCACCTGTGGTTAACTCAACACCTTGGATAAGTCAACACTAAATGGCATTCCCGTGGGGTGTTGAGTTAACCGAGGTTGATTGTATATTCAAAATATAACCCAAAACACTTTTTATATGATTGTATTACCATATAAAATGCTAAGCATTAGGTTTTATATTTCTATGTTGTAATAAATCTGACACAAGTTTAAACATATTGTGTACTACCTCTTGTGAAAACAAATCTTAAATAAAATAGCATGTATTATTATTACTTAGAAAGAAAAAGTAAAGCAAAAGAATGTTCACAGACGGAAACAAAACCTGAGGAGAAAAAAATTCAAAGTAGAATGGAGTGTAATGTTATATCTTCAATCAGTACTTGAAGAGCAGAGGTCGGGTTAGATAACTGCCTCTGTAATTATTTATTGTTACAATGAATCTTTATTTAAGAAGTAAATGGACAGAAGCTCGCTTATGCTCTTTTGTGTAGTGCTGGAAGCAGGAAGTTAGAATACACCACCAATCATTCAGCCTCTGTCAAAATACAAGTATAATTTGCTATGAGCTGCTTTCCTAAAGCACATTTTCGAAGGTTTCTCCAACTAAAAATAGGTGACGAGAATACTAGGAAATACGTTCAAATAACAAGATATATATATATATATATATATATATATATATATATATATATATATATATATATATATATATATATATATATATATATATATATACATATATATATATATATATATATTACGTTTAGAAGATGTGGGAGGGATCTTGTGCTTCTCCTGTGTATGTCCAGGCACTAATGGTATTTTTTTCCAGAAGCCCCTCCATCATACCTTATATTATAAATGAAACCTCTAAATGTATCAGGCTCCATCATTAAACTTGGTATGTGGCACTCATACATGTCCCATGACTAATTTTAGTTTGGTATAATGTTTGGTGCAAGTGCTGACACTTGTTTTGTAAATAATGTCAGGAGTTACTGATGTCAGATTTGTATAATGAAAAACTGTACCTTACGCACAGATTGCATCTGGTCATTGCACATCTTGCCCCTATTCAGTCATCTGCATCCAACAACAGTACAAGATGCCTTCCGTCTCAGTTGATCAACCCTAGGCCACTGTAAGCTATCAAAGGAATGGACACAATGTAGGGACACAGTATCCGTTACAGTTAACATGTCTACTCAGATGACCACATATGCTTCAAACTACATAAAGAGACTTGCAATATTTGAGACTTACAGCATATTCATTTTAACAATTATCATCCGGTTGATTATCTTTTGGTCCTTTCCTTGAGTTTTCTACTTGTACCTGGTATCTAGTCGCTTCATGTGTTGCAGTTCAAACTCACTCCAATGGTCTAGCTACAATCAGACTATGTGACTGTGACAGAGAGCGAATGAATCCTAGTCAACAATCTCCCTCCCGATCTGTGAGGGTGCTGTGTAACAGGAATAGACAGCCTCGTACTGGTTGGTCTGGCAGTTCATTCCAGGGTCAGTTGGAAGTCAGCCATCCAGGAAGGGGGCGGAGTCACAATGCCCAAAGTCATTTCCCTAAAGCGGTACGCGATGTGTCAGTCATGGATTGAAGGAGACGTCACTGAACTAGTTATCACAGGGGGCGTGACTAAGGGTATAATAGGTGATGTGACGATGTCATCTGTTCCTTTGTTGTGGTTATGAGAATGACCAAGAAAGGAAACTGTGAGACTGTGAAAAGTGTATCATGAGTGTTAAGTGTTTTGTTTGTGTGTGGAAACTAACTGTCTGTGTTTGTCACTGTTGGACAGCTAACATGATCCGGGAGCTGTAATTACCTTGCACCGCACCTGCACTCCGAGCACTCACTGTCAAGAGAAGTGACCGTGTCTGTGTTGTGTGTTGTTCTTTGGATGTTATTTGGGGACTGAACCCCGTGGTTTATACGCTGGCAACACACATTGTTGTGTAGAGCCAGCATTATTATTTAACGGTATCAAACAGAAAAGAAAGAAAAATAAATAACTGTTTTGAACCGTGAACTTTGTGTCTGTCGTTGTTGGAGCACCTGCATCACCTGTACACCTGAGCACTGCAAGCCACACAATCACAGTGGCCTACAACAAATGCACCAGAATGATGCAGTTCATCTATTGTGTTGTATTATACATATTTGCTTATTCTGAATTAAAGTAAGAGAAACACCTGAAGAACCAAAAAAGGTAAGTCCCATATTAAAAAACTTTAAGTCCCATATTAATGTTGCAGTCCTACTCTACCTAGTATTGTGGATCAGATTTTGATGTCAATTGGATAGACCCCAGTGTCTTAAAAAAAAAAAATAATTGTTATAATTAGAAACCAGTTTTACTCTAACTGGTAACCATGCTGTTAAAAATGAAATAATATTTAAAGTAGCAGTAATTAAACAGTGAAAGTAGAACCACTGGTTCTTAAGCACAGACATTAGTTACCATCCAAATTCCAATTATTCACACACATTTTACATAAAATGTGTTAAAAACAATTACAACCTAAAATGAGGTTCTGCATACCTCCAAATAAGACCTTCCACAAATCAAATGTGCTTGTGAGTGGTGGGAATTGTGATTAACTCCAATTGAATCCAGCACGGGCTAAAACAGCTGTCATCTTCAGGAATTCTATGTCTCAAAGAAGGAAAGAAAATACATCTCATCCCTCTGTTAAACCTTCAAGCACTATTTCACTTGTTACAGTAACAAAAGGACTAATATGATTGGCTACAGGTGGGCACACATGACGAATGTTACCCAACATGTGCACCTGGAAGCCCAGTAGGATGATATTCAGAAAAGTGAAAGTGCTAAATAAAGCACTTCTAAAATTAGAAGTAAACAAATATTTTCCATACTGCTGCTCATTAATTTCATATGTACATTATCAATTAAAGATTACATTCCCATTACAAAGTGAGATGTCGTTTTTTACTGCAACTTTACATGCCAAATGCACGTTGCACCAGCAAAATCTACATTCTTTGTACTTTTTACCAAAACAGAAGACACATAGACCTGTATAATAAGATATCATTGAAAACAACATCAACGTCAGCTGAGACTATTAAGAAACTAGCACATGCCTTTTTCCTATCCAATTTCCAAACCACACTTCCAAGGCTGCAAATATGACAGCCCCAGCTGCCACAAGTATATAGCCAACTGGTCAGGAAGATTATTTACTGCTAACGTAAACTTACTCAGCGGGATTTCTAACACATTTGTGCATTCACTCGCACGAAGCAGTGGTATATGATGCTAAGAGGTATTAAAGATGGGGCCAGCGTGGTGAATGACAGCAATAAATGTTTAAAGCAGTAGTTATCACTTTTCAAAGGAGCCTCCCTGTCAATGTTGCAGATCTAAAATCAATAAAACAGATTTATGGGCTCTGGGAGATTACCCCAGCCTGGATCCTTTGCATTGCATTTTTAATTCTTTCCACATAAAAGAAAATGACCATCATAAAAAGAAACATAGAACCTGAAATCTACTCCATACTAATCCTCAAGAGTTTTCTGACACCTTTTTAATTTGCGGTTTTCAAGGTTTGTACTATTAATCATTCAGTAGAATATATAAAAAAAAAAAACCTTCAGGCTTTGCAACCTTTATACATTTTCAGAGCAACACAATATTCCTTTGTACAGGCAGGGCTTAACTGCTATATAAGATTTGCACACTCAGTACTTGGCTAAAAGTGGAACTAAAAGTAATCAACATAGACTGAACACTCTATTACTTCACCCTAATAATTGAAATACATACGAGTACTGGAACGGAATAGATTATTTGGGAATGTTTGTATTGTTCTTAAATTAAAACCTGAAATCATATGGAAATAAGTACAAGTAAACATTAATGTATCAGTAAATGATCTCACAGCCTTCTATTGCTCAAACATGACAAGCACTGGAAAACAAGAACAACTTGGTTAACATGTTATTCTCCCTCCACTCTCAGGAACATCATCCTGTATATCATTGTATAGCCATCATGAAAAGACTTTCTTTATTATCGTTTTTTGTTATTTCTATAAACAGGAGATAAAGTAAGGACATAAATACCTCAATAATACATGTATTTGAGAATGACCACACACTCCAGTAAACTATATGAAAAAGTCAAGGGAGAATACAGGCTTAATAAAAGTCACCCTTATGTTGCTTGTTATTGTCTCATTCGCAAAGCTGTTGAGTGAACACATGGTCCAACACATTCTGGAGTGTGCTCAAGGGAAGATATACTCTGTGTTAGAGAGCAGGAACATTAGCTGATAAAAGACTTGAAACCATGCAGTGTCGTTTACCCATCATTACCATGGCTGGTTAATGGAATTTTGTTGTCGCAAAAAAAGACTGTACAGGGGTTTGCTGAAAAATAAATAGGAAGACTTGATGGCATAACACTGTCTTTAGGGTCATATTGTGAAACATCAATTATTTTTGTGGTGTCTTGGATCTCCTAAGAGAGTGTCCTCTAGTGTGTCTCTAAGATGCTGTTTTGCCCATTGTGACAGAAACTAATGATCAGCTTGTATTAGCGATTACATGTCAGGATTCTATTTGCATAACAAACATTTGTAATTTGCAATGTTACATATTGCAGGTATTTCAGATGTGTTTTGTCTGAGAGCTGTACGTTTATCAAAAAATAGTTTAGCCGGATCTTATATGATTTGCAAACTGACTGGAAATGAACATTTGAAAAAAGTCAAATTTATGTGATCCTCTAGACTTATGTATAATCTGTATGAGAGCTTTGTAAAAATACTCAACTTATGGGAAAGCAGAAGGATCATAATGACTTCACAATAGGGGATGTTCAAATGTGGCTGCATTGACCAACATGTAGATCAAGTCTCCTGGGTGTTCCGTGAATGACAATGCATGAAAAAAAAACACCACTGGAAAATACAACTCTGGTCGCAAGCAGGTCATGATGGAGTGATTCTGCAGATACGGTATGTACAACATCCTCTGACAACCAAAGTCATAGAAACAACGGACTTGATGTAACAGAAGTGGAGGCTGGGCACGAACCAGTGACCCTGCAAATGAGCATCTTAACCACAATGCAAGAGAGCCAGGCTCCTCTGCATTCGTGGTTTTAAAGCTTTTAACCTCATCTCATCTCACCGACTGGGGACAGAATCCGTAACGGCAGTGTATCACACAACGCTGTCCATTACATTGACACACCTGTTTCCACACAAACAATATTCTGGGAGCTATTTGGCTTTGTTTGTTAGTAAGGCTATTCTTGTATTCTTTGTCCAATCCATGTATTTTTTTTTTCTTCTATGGTGTACATTATGTTTGTTTTAAAAATGAATGGCAGCAAATTGGGAATAAAATTAAATGGCTCATCAAAATTCAGAATGGTCATTATCAACATGAATGTCTATTTATTTTAAGATCAATACTGGCCATAACAATCCAGTAAAGTCATTATCAACAGGGTAATTAATCCCCAGTGATAAAATGAATGAAACAGACAGATGTTTCACACATTCCATTAAGTGTTTTTCAGGTAAGATAACTAGACATATAGCACTGTAGAGTATAATATTCCACTAGCCTTTATAAAATGTTGCCCACATTCATATTACATGTTATATTATATACATGCCAGTATTTCTAATTGCATTCATCACAAACCCCACATAAGTTCCTTAAGTATATTTATTATCACACTAACTAGGTCTAAATTATTAAACCTTAATGATGTAGACTCCAAAAATATGTTGCCCTTTATTTTCTCCACACAGAATCAATGTTATACATTAGCAGTATAAATTAAGTAATACTTTACCATGGAATGCTGCTGCCTTCAATTCGTTCACCAAGTAAGACGTATATTCACAGCTGAAAGCTCCCTCTGGCCTCTTGGGAAAGGATGATATAGTTCATTTTAATGAAAGAGCTTGGGGCTGGTAATGGCTTAAATGATATATACATCTGAGCTAAAGAAAATGTGCAGGAAAGATTAGACAAAACAGGATCATTCAAAGCACTATACACATAATACCGGACATAGTCCACAGCATGTATTTTGTATAGCTTGGATCTAATCATCAGTTATGCTACAATTAGCATAACAGTTTAAACTTGAATCCACTGTTTAATTTGCTGTATTTATCACACAATTATCTATGGGTGATTCCACACTTCCTCACACATGGGTGTTGCCTGTCTGTGAAAAACAATACATAAAATACAGACTCCATGAAAATATTCCATATTCCAATATCCAATCCTATATACATTTTAAATGAATTCCAAAATAATTTGTCCAAGTGTATAACAGCTCAAATTAAAGGCTACAACCGCTGAAGAACACCAAAATAAACCTACCTCAAATTACAGCTCTTAACAGTTACCCATTCATTCTGAAAAATAACAAGTATGAAAAAGGTGTCTCACACTTTGTAATTAACCATGATTAGAAGAACAAATTCTAAAGTCACACTTTCAGTATTTTTAATTAAAACAATTCCATATATCTCAATTAGGGGTTCTCTTTCAATTCGAAGACGACCAACAACCATGCTTTTGGGATATGCCTGCCAGAGGTCAGGTATTTACTGAGCATTTTATGTCAGAGCTGCCGATAGGCCCCTCCAGGGAGTGACATCCTCGGTCCCGCCTACCGAGGGAATAAGTAGTCACTCCGCGGAGATCATGTTTTCTTTTGCTTCTCACAATCAGGTAGGTAAGGTAGGTATAAACTAATCTCTCCAGTTGCGTGACTTTGTGAAAGAGCTCTCAGTACGAGTTTTCTGTTAGTTCCGCTGTAATTTATTGCTGTAAGTTGGCTTGCCACTTCCCCGGAAACTCTGCTCTGTTTAAAAAAATATTTCTTTCAACAGCCTACATTGCTTGATGACTGTAGTCTGCTTTTTCTAACCCTACAGCATCTGCACTCTGTGTGTTTTTTCCCCTGCTTTTTTCAGCTTAAAATAAAATAAAATAAATAATAAAGAAAGAAAAGAGAGACACGTATTTCTCCACCAGGGCCCGGCTCTGCCACCCCTGCTGTTACGTCGATGCCACTGGGCTAACTTGGCCCACCTACTTGGTGTGTGCGGCCTAAAAAAAAGCCTCGGTGCTTAGACGCTCCCTGCATTGGTGCCTCTGTGCCTCAGTGCTGTGCTACCCCTGGCACCCTTGGTGCTCTAGAGCCTCGCCGCCTCAGTGCTTTGGCGCCCTCGGTGCTCAAACGTTCCCTGCATCAGTACCCTTGGTGCCTTCTGTGCACCCGGCCCACCTTAAAAAAGCATATGCAGCCGAAGCGCAAGTAACACGCCTGGTATCTTGCAATCGGTGTTGCAGTTCCGCGTGGGCCCTCCTCCCCTTCGAGGGATCACGGTTACATCCGTGAGTGACCCTCTCCAGGTCTTGGCCCTCAGGCAAAAAGTAAAAACATTACTTCTCAAACAAGCCATCCGTCTCGTAGAACACACGTAGATTTTTTAGAGGGGGGTAGATCCCCCTCTACGCTGAATGTGTACCTAGCAGCAATATCTGCTTGCCATGTCCCTATTGACTCAGTGTCCCCGGGCGCTCATATACTAGCAACCTGTTTTGTAAAGGGTGCTCGGAGGTTATGTCCTCCTAGAAAGGACGTCCTCCCCGAGTGGAGTCTAGATGTGGTATTAGAGGCTCTCACTAATGCCCAGTTTGAGCCTGTATTTTCCATAGAGTTGAAATATTGCTCTATGAAGATAGCCTTTTTATTAGCCATCACCTCCACAAAGCGGGTTAGTGAGCTACAGGCTCTGTCAGTGCACAGCTCCTGTATGTGTGTTTGGGATGATGGAAACGGGGTGTCGTTACGCAGGAACCCCACTTTCCTCCCTAAAGTGATAGTATAGGCTTTCCATCCCACTCCTTTTTCATTGGAGGAGGATCAGAGATTGAATTCCCTCTGCCCGGTTCAGAGATTGAGATGTCTGATCAGCTCTTCGTCTGTCATGGTGAAAGGAGCCTAGGTCAAGCCCTCTCCAAGCAGCAACTGTCCCACTGGATTGTGGACACAGTTTTGACTGCATATACCAATGCTGGCCTACCCCCACCTGGGAGGGTGGCCATGCACTGTACCAGAGGAGTGGCTACGTCATGGGCCCTCTTTAGAAGAGCCTCATTGACCGATATTTGTACTGTGGCTAGCTGGGCTACTCCACATACATTCACCAGGTTCTACTGACTTAATGTGGTAGATCCCTCTTTGCCTTCATTAGGCACAAGGGTCCTTGAGGTCGCACGCTCACACCACAAACACTAGTTTGGTGGTAGCGAGACGTCCCTCAGCTGCTGTCCGCTCACACTCCATCACGATGGCTTTGATATACTTTTCCAAAAGTATGGTTGTTGGTCATCTTCGAATTGAAAGGGAACGATAGGTTGTAACCCCTGGTTCCCTGAAAGGGAAGATGACCAACAAACCTTGCGAGGTCACATCACTCGCATTAGCGGGTTTGATGCAAAAGAGAATGTGATCTCCGTGGAGTGCCTACTTATTCCCTCGGTAGGCGGGACCTAGGATGTCACTCCCCGGAGGGGCCTATCGGCAGCTCTGACATAAAATGCTCAGTAAATACCTGACCTGTGGCAGGCATATCCCAAAAGTATGGCTGTTGGTCTTCTCTTTCACGGAACTGGGGTTACATCCATAACCTAACGTTTCAAAAGCATTATTTTTGTAATTAATACAATTTGAAAACATATAACAAGTGTATTATTATTATTATTATTATTATTATTATTATTATTTTGAAAGATAATTTTATTTGATGTTTTTTAAAGACAAATCGATCCGAATTTCCTCACACCCCATGTAATTTACCAACACAACAAACACAATGGAACAGAGCTGTTGAATACCTGTGTGTCTTGGGCTGATGAGTTAGGAAATTGAACAGATCAGGACAGCCCGAGTTGAAATGGGAATGAGTGGTTAGATATCTGGTGGACCTGTAATATGACGGATCCTCACCCATCCATCAAGGCCTACCTAGTTGCTTGACAATTTTCTATCCAGAGCAGGAATAGCCTTATTTGAAAGCGACTGGTTTAATATATGTATTCTTTGGTATGTTTTTAGCTTCTTGAGTTTTTTGTTTGTGTTTTAAAGATCTACTGCTTACCAATGTGTTGGGTTAACTTGTGCAACCTCAAGTAGTCTTTTCTCTAGCATCCCTCTATCTTGACATACGTGTTCTGAGCACATGGACGAGGTATTTATTCCCTTGGATTAACATGAGAAAAGTCTGACATGACGATAAAGTATTTTTTTCATTAAACGGATAGTCGTTTAAAGTAAATGCCAATTCCACCTTATACAGAGTAAAAAATAGAGGCATAGATGGACATTTATGTCTCCTAATCTTGCTTGGCTGAGTAGAAAATCAACTAATTGATCATGCCTTTGAGGGACTGGGCTGAGTTAAACCTTTTCCCAGTTTACAGACATTATCAGTGAGATGCTTTCTTTCCCAGTCAACTGTGAGCACATCGAAAAGCAGGCATTACCAAGCCTGACCTCTTAATTAGGGATTGAATTACAGTATACCGTTTATTTTAAAGCTGTTATTCGCATGGGGTGTGGAGTCCAATTTGAACCCCACAGCCCTAATTCTTTTTACAATTATTATGAAACATGTGTAAATGTTGTTATTACATATATAAGCTTCTCTAAAATGCCTTATTGTTATACATCTACAAACGTGTTAATAAAGTAATTATAAATGTGGTCATTTCAAGAGACCCTGTAGCGTCTATAACATTAAATGCATGATCTAAAGAGTGTGGGTCCAGAAAAGACCATTTAAATGAATCCAGTGACTAGAAGAAATAAATAAAAGACAGTCCTGACATGGTTAAATTGCTTATAATGGCTCTTTTAGAAACTTTTCTTACTTTAACATGAAGGTTGCAACATCTTCCTGCCAGTCATAATACCCCGTCATACTCACTTGTGGGACTGACACATGTAGAACAAATGTCTTTCTCCACATTTTTGGATTCTGATTTGATAAAGCATTGAAACATATGTCCTGGAACATATAGCACCAGCCCCCAGTTACTAGGATTGATTTCCTTCATCCCTAAATACAAAGAAGGCAGTCAAGGACACTCTCCCTGGTCAAATAATGACAATAGTCTTTTAAAAAAGAATGAGCTGTGCAATATTTTTGAAACATTTCCAGGCTGCCTTCTATAATGAATTACCAGCTGATGACACTTTGATAGATTTTCATTCTTTAGATATGACACTGTAGCTGCAGTTTAATTGACAAGAAATGAATTCAAGAGGGAGAGAAATAAAATTAAATTTCCCATGATCAGCAAGGTTTCAAACAATCATTGGTTGAGTGAAGTCTATGCCATATCTATAAGTCATTTTGTTTTATAGGCCATTAGGATCTGCTGAGAAAGGCTGCATAGGGACTGTGGCTTTTTGTTGAAATTAAAATGTCAGAGAAAAAGAAATAGAACAAAACAGGGAATCTGCAATTAATTACAAGGACATAAAACTTCAATAATCAGGAGGCAATGCTGCTTTCGGAACAGCTAAAAGGAATAGAATACACTCATCTTTTCAAATTCATTTTTTTAATCTAACAAGGATATATATGGATGTGTGGTCTTTTAGTGTTTGGCTAGTGTTCCTGTTTGAGTCGTGAGTGTCTTGCTGGGCACACAGAGCTTGTGAGCATGCCCAGACTTGACAGGTTCATTGTATTACTAAATCCCATGAGGGTCCCCTCTTCTAGATCACCTGTCTCCTTCATAGAAATAAAGAGAAATCTAAATTGCACCGTACAAATGAAGAAATTAGTCTAAATGGCAATCCAATAAGGTGGAAAGCAAGATGAATAGTTATGGGAAGAACTGAGTTGTGATCTAATTCTTATCCACAATACGTCACGTCTACGATAATGCATTGCCTATGTTGTTGTTTTTTACAAGATACTGATGTTCTAAACAAAAATAGTTCATAGTGTGAGCGTCTTGCCCAGTGTTGGAGGCATATCTGTTGGTGGTCACAATATGGAACTCCCGTGAGCTTATTTAGGTCTAGTGGTTTATTTTACTTACAATCTCTGTTTTCTTGGCCAGTCAGTGTAATATCAAGTGGCATTTCAGTCTATTTGGCAAAAATTTAGTGGGGGATTTGTATTACAAATGTTACTTCCTAAACAAATCCCTGGAAATCCTGGAAGTATTTTAGCTTTTCAAATTATTGTCAATGAACATTCCATGCTTTAGTTCACATATTTACTCCAAAAACATAGGAAGTGGTTAGGTTGCAGAAATCCATGATATAATACTATGTTCTCTTTTGGCCACTCAGAAACAGACTGTTTTGTTAAAATAAAAATAAAAACACATTAACTGTCGTTAACAGTTAAACCATGACCAGACAGGCCAAAATTGCTTATCTTAACTTTATTTGGATTACTTTTTAATTTTTTATATTATAAATACCTTTATATATTTAGACAAATCTAGACAAAACTTGACGACTTGGTTGCCCCATCAATAATCACTCTTAACTATCCACAGAGCACTATGTTTTACTGTGAACAAAAAACACATCAATCAATATCTGGTTGCATATGCTGTATGTTTGTAATACCGCACCATCTGTTCATATAAAAAGGCTTTAAGTATACTTTGTGTTTTACTGATTTCACACAAGCTCATTTTTATATTGTCCATCTGTTTTAGTCAAATCTGCGTGTTCCACATTCCATACACCAAAATGCATTGTGTGAAATATTTCTTTTTAAGTAGGTGCACACTTCGCTTTGCTTTGCAAGAAGAAAATGGAATGCATTAATTTGAAGTCAAATATATGTTTCATGTTGCTGAAAATGAGCTTATGATTCTTTGTGAGTTTTATTATGCCAGGTCTACTAAACATGGTACAGTACATAAAACAATGCACAGATCATAAATAGAAATGTATGAAACGCCCAGTTTGTACACTAAGGTATCTTGACTGAACCTAGTATTATGTACCTGGCATTCCAGATAATAAAACATATTTCCTGATGGAACATTATAGTTCCTTCATTAACAAAGTTTGACAATAAAGTCACAAGGTTTGGATAAATATTACAGTTGGGTTATGTTTGGTAGACCTACGTTTAAATTTTTCTTTTTTTTTTTCTTTTTTTTTTAATAATTTAAAATATTTATAAAGGATAGCTCTCTGAGATACAGAAATACAGTGTTGCCTTGTCAACTGTATGTTATATACATTTTTATAATCCAGGGCAGGCAATGGAACATGAAACAAGCAATGTGATTGGTCGAGCAATGTTCCAGCTGTCCATATATTGGATGGATATGGACAGTTGGAGCCTCATCACATATTCTAAATCACTGTGCTGCCTCACAAAATTTAAAGTACCAGTACTTACAGTTACAGATGTACAGCTGTAAACATGAAACTGTAAAGTAGTAAATAGACATGCAGATTTGGATAAAGAACAATTAAATGAACTGGAAGATAGCAAAACAGGAACCCCCCCCCCCCCAAAAAGACCTCAATCACTCCGACTTTGTCACTTCAAATAACATATTTTTAGCGGTTTGTAAATGCTAAAGAAAAACACAAAAAGGCACTTCTGCACATTATCCACCTCTCTCTGACACAGACCTTGAACAAATTAATGAAATCCGAGACGTAGCTGAATTTATTTTTATTCCTCTCTTCTGTTCTGCAGTGTGTCTGCACTGTCCGTGACAGGGAAGAAAAATAACTCTACTCTGCCCCCTGGTGTATCTTTTCAACGACAATGTAACAATATAAAAAATACAGATGTACTTTCTTTTGCATGTTCCAATACAATTAATTTACTCAGCTTAACATAGTGTGTACTTCAAAGTTATAAATGGGACTACTTTATTGGCATAAGGATATTTAACACTAGAAACGCCAGAATTTTGAACTACCTAGAAGCGCCAAACTGGTCATTTTAACCGGTAGCTTTTTAAACAGCTGTAATATGATAATGAAAGCCAAACGATTGTATAAAACTCAAAAGTTTTATTTATGAGCCTCAAATCAAACATTTGCTTAGCAGAAACACCATATTTAAATGGAAAACAAACATAAAATATTTTTTTTCAAAAGGAGCAGTACAAAACAAGAAAAACTTAAATAAAACATAAATAAAATAAACATTTAACTATTTTGTAAGAGGTCTCTGTACATATAAAATTGTATAAACATTTTATTTGTTTGTAAAAATAACATTAAGGGGTCTTTTTTTCCAAAATAGTATATAATGCACTACTTCAAAACATAAATAACTATAATACAATAAACTAACACTAACTAAAACTAACTAACTTTACATAACGTATTTATTTAGCCTACATACCTGGCAGCTTTCTAACCTATACAGTCCACACACAACACACGCTTCTCCACTGCCCTTCCACAACCGCCACAGACATCCAAAGTTTTGTTGTCGTTGCATTTTGCAACCTGGCACTGTTTCCTCCCGCGTGTGGGTGCAGCGGCTGCAGCACTGCCAGAAGGGGCATCTGCCCTTTTCTGATCCGTATGTGCTTGCCAAAGCTCCATGGCTAACTGCAAGATGAAGTCCCTCCTGTCGCAGTTTTGCAAAATGTTATAAAATACAGCCACAGGCCACCGACAAGAATGAATACTGTCGTGCCATCTGGTCCAGCACATCCACACCGAACTTTGTGGCATTGTTGTATTCCACTGTCTCAGGCTTTTTTTGCCATTGGTTCCGATTGCCACTGTTTTGTGCATAGAGCTGAGAATGAACCTGCAATGCTATACACAAAAGGGTACCTATGACTCAGAGAGGCGTGTTTTTCAAGCACTCAAAGAATGTAGACAGGTAGACGCCACTTGATCACGGGACTGATTGTACTGAAAAGGACAGGTGATTGTATTGAAAAGGAGAGGCAGGATTATAGGCTATATTTGAAATAACCGATTAAAATGACCGTGTGATAAAGAGAGACAGGATCAATGTTGTAAATCTCCCTCCCGACCAGAAAGGGAGCTGTGTAAGGATGGTGGTATGCTGCCTCCTAGATGAGCCGCCTTGACGGTAGGTGGACCATATTAGGGGGAGCGCGTAGTTGCACGTACCTGGAAGGACTCCATTGCAATCAGCTGTGGGACGGCCCTCTATTGGAGAAACCATGACGACGGGTTGATTGCAGGGAGGAGTTTGTGGGTACAAAGGGGAAGCAGCTACGTCAGTACACCCCCTTGTGCTGAAAACTTAACTTACGGCCGGAGTACTGCTTGTTTGTTGTTGTTTGTTACGTGTTTGTTTTTGTGTGGATTTGGGAAGCACACTTTCGTGCACAGGATTGTGGATTGGGGATCAATTTGAAAAATGTGTTGTTGTTTTATTTTTGGCCTGCAAGCCAGCCGTGTACCCCCCGATACCATCGCTGGTAGAGGGGCGGATCTTGTGTTTATTTATTAATAAACACAGACGTTTTGGGAGAATCACTGTCTGGACATTGTATTTATTGCCACACCACTCGCACTCATCCACAGACCGGTTTTGCCGCTTCTAGGTAAACATGCTTATAATTATCACTTTCTTGCGAACATGCGGTTCAAACGCCATCAGTATATCTAATACATATATTTAGGAAAAGTCAGGAAGGGGCATGCACATGACATTCCGGAACGCAGAGTAATTTCAATAGATTTAAAAAAAAAACGAATAATTTTTTGCACTAAGCATGATTTGTGCTTTTTTATTTCTTCAAATCCACTGTTTGACCTGGATTATAAATGCAATAAGGCCCTTCAGGGCATCCGTATACGTTGAATATATGGATTTCTTTGGGTTTGGAGGTACTCAACTTCATCTTGTGCCTCTCAACGCCCCGAGGTGTCTGTATATTCAACGTATACGGACGGCCTGTCGGGCCTTATTGCATACATATAAGGTTGTTGTATTTCATGTATGGAACTCACACTCAAAATCAAGAGAGACTGCTGGATGACCATATTAAATGTAACATTTTTATTTGCATAATCATTAATTATGTACATTACAGTACATTTCTATGAGTCAGTATGGTGGCACAATATAGTTTCCTAATATTTTGTGTAGTGTGCTGTACAGTATGAGAGTGATTAACTAGATAAAGTGAACTACTAAAATTATTATTATTATTATTATTATTATTATTTATTTCTTAGCAGACGCCCTTATCCAGGGCGACTTACAATCGTAGGCAAAAACATTTCAAGCGTTACAATACAAGTAATACAATAAGAGCAAGAAATACAATAACTTTTGTTCAAAATACTTTGATCTCTTCAACTCTGCTCACACGTCCTTTAGATGTTTGTTGTTTAGATAACCCATTCCTTAAGCTAACAATGTGCTGTTTCTCATCCAGCCTGCTGTATATTAAAGGGGCTATTATTGATGGAATGCTATGAGATGAAAACAGGGCTAGAATGTCATGGACACATCTAGAATGTCATGGACACATCTAGAATGTTATGGACACATCTAGAATGTCATGGACACATCTAGAATGTCATGGACACATCTAAAGTGAATATATTAATGCCTAGTAATTGTTTCAGAAACTACAACATCAGCCTGATACACAGTAATGTCCCAATTACATGTAAACACTCTGTAAAGCGTTTATTGAGCAATGCTCATTTTAGATATAACAGTCTATCAAAATCATCTTTTTTATCCTCCCATAATTTGGATAAAAGGCACTGTATTGTATGAATCCACAATGCAGATTTTCATGGACATCTGTTTGTCCACATACTGTTGCTTATTAGCATGCTAAAGCCTATTTTATAGCATAATAAATAACCACACGAGAATCGTTATATATTCAGGCTTCAGGATACAGTTGTTGTTGTATATGTTGTTTACTGCATAGTTAGAAAATAATTGAATCAACGCCAAACAGTATTTGTGATGTGTATCTTCTTTATCCTTGGTCCTTCACGTTCCCTTTGCTTTCAATGAGAAAAGAAGGGACGCCTAAAACTCAACACCTTTAAACAGCTCATTTTGAAATGTATTGATCAAATGTTGGCATTATATATATATATATATATATATATATATATATATATATATATATATATATATATATATATATATATATATATATATATTAGTTAAATAAATAAAATAACTGCCATCCTTTCTGTCTTTCTGCATATGTTACGATACCAGTTAATACCCTGCACACAGCAACCCCTTTTAATCAAGCTTACTATCATGCCTGGACTGAGATGTTGTCTGCGTCAGTGATTTAATATTAGGTAGCATGACATGCATCGTACCCTTGAGAAAACTAGATTTTGCTTTGCAGTGATCTCCCATCCATTTCTTTACATGTAAGCCATAAATATTGTAAATGCACTGTTGTGAATTGTTTCATGTAATTGTTTATCCACTTTCCTTTTGGACATGCTTGGCAATATTCTTGATAAATGAGTAGTATATAGTTTGAAAACCAGAACCATTTCTGTTACCTATAAACTATGTTACACTAAAAGTGATAAATGCAAAGATTTGTACCCCAAAACGAAACTCATCCCATGCTCAGCCTCACATCCCTATTCCCACGCTCTTTGCTATCATATGTCAATTGCTGTGTTCATTACACCCTGGGAAAGACTACAACCCAAAGACGCAAAAGCAAACTATTATAAACCTAACACTAAAACACTTCAAAACATTCAATCAAAGTTAAAAAGGTAAAACTCACATCATTTCTTGTAAGTTTTACCTAATAAATAAGACAGACGAGTCTCTAAACCCTGTTAATGTATCTACACGGCCAGCACAACATAGTAGTTGGCAAACCTAAAAGAAAGGTCTGTACTGAAGTGTCCCTTGCTTCAGAGGTCATGACTCTCTTTCAGAAATCAGAGGCAAAGCAATAAATTGTGAGCGTATGACTAAAGATTGGTCAGCTGGTAGAACGGCAAGTATCCAACTCTTACACAAGAGGCAAAATAGGGACATGACTGTCATTGTATAATTGGGCCTTAATAAAGATGTTACATGGCATCCACAGCTTTGACAGCTAGGTCCTTCCAGAGAAGCCATGCTTGTTAATGCAATTCTTATGGTCAGAAGAGCTGTGACAAATCCACCTGGAAGTTAGGTGACAGGTAGCAGACCTAACAGAGACTTCCTGCGAGGCTCAGTGTATTTTGGCAGTGGTCCAGTCTTTGTTGGACGACCAATTATCTTTCTGAAACAAGATGAATCCTGCGCTTAAGGAAAAGACACTTTTAAAATTGGGCTGAGGTAATTACAAGGTAAAATTTGAACTATGAACAGTAAAAAAAAAAAAAAAGTGAGCAAAGATATGACTCCCACTGTAACAAAAAACATAAATATGTACCTGGTATACTGTACAGCGATTAGACAGAATATAGACTGTTTTAAGAAAATGAAGCAAGACAAATTAACGCCCTGCTCTACGTGTACACCTTTATATTTGGTTTGATTGATCACATTGATAATAAGTAGGTATGAAACAAAAACTGCTAGGTATGGAATTTGCAGTAAAAAAAAAGAGCACCCGCAGGTTGAAATAACTTGCCATTAGGTGTGCTTTTTATTGTACCAAATGTATAATTGGACATGCTTGAAAATTAGATAATCTTTATATCTCTGAAAGCTTATCCTGAGTTAAAGTTTTACATAAATAAATACATAAATGGATGCAGCTTTGGGATCCATGATTATATTTATTATGGTAACAATAGGCTATTCCTCCTCAGCCAAAACTGTGTCACCTTCACAATGATTCCGCCCAGCACACAGAATATCATGCCTCTCTATAAATGCGCAGGGCATTTGAATGCAATTGCGATGCATTAAAATGAATTCCTAACAGTGATGTTATGTGCATTTGTGTCACACAAATAATTTTGTATTTGATATAATTTTTGATGTTGAAGAACATTTTAATTATGTATCAGCATTATATTTAGGCAGCTTCTTTTTTCAGAAATTCCAGTTAATGCATAACAATGTGCCTACAGTGGTGAATGTCTAGAAATAAAGCCGTGTGGACTTAAATATAGTAAAGAAAATGCCTCATCCACATATTGATGTATTGCTGCAGTCTGACAGAGAGCACCAGTGAAACCCTCATACATGCCAAAATATGTTCCCTTTCAATTCGAAGACGACCATCAACCAATACCTTTGGGATATGCCTGCCACAGATCAGGTATTCATTGAGCATTTATATCAAAGCTGTCGGTAGGCCCCTCCGGGAATAAGTAGTCACTCCGCAGAGCTCAAATCCTCTTTTGCCTCTCACAACCAGGTAAGTAAGGTGGGTATATACTAACCTCTTCCAGTTGTTAGATTGTCTCTTAAAAAGAGCCCTTCTCTTCGAAGGCAAAGCTTGAACAACACCGCTCTGTGTTCAGACCGGCGCAAAGTCTGACCCCCCAGACTATTCCGGTGTTCCCGGATTTTCTGGAGGAGGTCAAGTCCTCCTGGCAGCAACCAGCATCGGCGCTGAGCGTCTCCAAGAGCGCGGCTCCTCTGGCCTTTTTGGCGGGTGCAGGGGTGCTGGGGCTAGCACAGTTTCCTCCAATAGATTCCATCATAACAGCTTTAGTGCAAGCCCCTCCAGTGGGAGGCCTGTCCAAAGATCCAGTATGCCCTAACAGCCAATGCAGGATCACAGAAGCCCACCTCAAAAAGGTGTATGCAGCTAAAGTGCAGGTAACATGCCTGGCCAATACACAGGGCTGTCAGCAAGGATGGGGGAAACGCTGGACGTGGGGCCTCAGCATGTCAGCACTCAGGGAGACAGTTCCAGAGGAACCGCCCCAGGCAGCCTCCAAGACAGGCTCCACCCCAGCCTCAGCAGCCCCAGCAGGAGCCCTGAAGGCTTGCGGCCTCAGACCCTTCTGTTCACACAACACCAGCTGCAAAACTGGCGCAATTGCACCTGAGACTCCTGGACGCTCGCCACCTTACACGCTGGTTACGCGCTGCAGTTCCTCTCCAGGTCTTGGCTCTCAGGCAAGAAGTAGAAACACTACTTCTCAAATAAGCCATCCATCTCGTAGAACACACCTCTCAAGGCGAAGGGTTCTATTCAAGATACTTTCTGGTGCCAAAAAAGAACGGCAGCCTTCGCCCCATCCAAGACCTGAGATACCTCAACAGGTTCTTGAGGGAGAGGATGTTCCAGGTGATCACACATCGCTACATCCTCCAGTCTGTCAGACTGAGCGACTGGTTTACAGGGTATTGTTGCACACAAACCCTGCTTTCCTCCCTAAGGTGAGTACGACTTTTCACTTGAATTAATCAGTGGAACTAGAGGCTTTCCATCCCCCTCCCTTTGTGGAGATGGACCGGAGATTGAATTCCCTCTGTCTTGTTCAGGCACTGAGAAGTTACATAGACAGGATGAGAGTGCTGCGTCAGTCTGACTAGCTCTTCGTCTGTCATGGTGAAAGGACCCTCGGTCAAGCCCTCTCCAAGCAGCGACTGTCCCACTGGATTGTGGATACAGTTTTGACTACATATAATAATGCCAGCTTTCCCCCACCTGAGCGGGTAGCTGTGCACTGTACTAGAGGAATAGCGACTTCATGGGCACTCTTTAGAGGAGCTTCATTGAATGATATTTGTACTGCGGCTAGCTGGGCTACTCCTCATACCGACTTAATGTGGTAGATCCCCCTATGCCTTCATTAGGCACAAGGGTCCTTGAGGTTGCACGCACCCCTGTTCAGGACCAGACAGTGGGGAGTGCAAATTCTGTTCCTATGGTAAAAGAGGCTGAGGGGGTAGTAGGGCATGTACCCATTATAGAAGTAGAGATGGAGGGTGTAAAAGTCCCCTGTTTATTGGATACTGGTTCACAAGTAACCATGCTACGGGAGAGTTTTTTCAAACAAACTTTGGAAAACAAGGGGTTTGTCTTAAAGATCCAACTGCTTGGCTGTCTCTCTACCTGGGGTATGTGGAGCTAGACATTAAAATTGGGGATGTAGTACTATCTCAACGTCGGGTTGTGGTGATAGAGGACAAATGTTTGTCAAGGCTCACACTATTGCTGGGTACTAACGGAATTAAAGATTGCTGGGAGGCTCTGTTCCACACTAATCCAACAGTTTCTAGTACTGGCCCTGGAAGACGTCTGTGGCAACAAGCATTGAAAGCCTGCACTAAAGAGTCACAGTTTGCAGCACCGGATGGCAGAGTGGGATGTGTTCGTATCGCTGGACATGCATCTGTGAAGATCCCTGCAAGGAGTGAGGTTACTGTGTGGGGGTGCACATGTGGAGGGCCACGGGGTCAGGATTTTTCATGTCTCATAGAACCCCTCTCTGAACCCAGTGCTGTCATGGTGGCTCGTGTTGTGGCTGCCGTGAAGAAGGGAAGGCTTCTGGTAAGAGTGCGAAACTTGACTAATGCCACAGTTGTCTTACGCATGTATGAGAAGTTGGCTGATGCCTTCTTCGTGTCCTTGGAGGATATTTGGCAGGAACGGGATGCGAGTATGACGCCAGTGGGTGAAGGCATTGTTGAAGTTTGTGTTTCTCAGGTCTGTCCAGGGAGCAGAGCAGAGAAGCAGCCTACCATGCCCATCCCTGTGGATCTAGATGGGGTCAACATCACAGCATGAATAACTGAGGGCGCTGTTGGAGAAACACCGAGATGTTTTTGCATCCCATGACGAGGATTACAGGAAGACTGACACCTCTCAGCACTGGATCCCCATTGGAAATACTCCATCCAGCAGATAGAGGTAACGTCAAATATCTCCAAACATGTACAAAGCGGTGAAGGCTCTTATCCAAGGCATGCTCAATAGTGAGGTAATTCGACCTAGTACTAATCCTTGGGCTGTGCCAATCGTGTTGGTTAAAAAGAAAGATGGAACCTTTTTGCGTTGATTATCGCAAATTAAATACAATTACGCATAAAGATGCTTATCTGCTCCCTCGTATTGAAGAGTCCCTCACCATCTTAAAGAAAGCTTGCCGGTTTACTGCTTTAGACTTAGCCGGTGGCTACTGGTAGGTCCAGATGGCCCCAGAAGATCGAAATAAAACTCCTATGCACTACTTCTATGGGTCTTTTTGAGTTTGATCGCATGCCTTTCGGCTTAGGTAATGCACCTGCAACTTTTCAAAGATTGATGCAGACCTGTCTAGGAGAGCAGAACCTAGAATCGCTTTTGATCTAGACAATGTTATTGTGTATTCTGCTGACTTTGCTACCCATTTAAAGCATCTTGATTTTGTTTTCAGGAAATTAAGCCAGCATGGGTTAAAACTTAAGTCAGAGAAAGGTAATCTACTCCACAAGGAAGTACAGTATTTGGGTCATCGTGTTTCTGAGGTAAGAAAAAGTTAAGTGTTAAAGAATAGCGTACCCCAATGACTGTTAAGGTACTCAGGTAATTCTTGGGCATGGCTGGATATTACCGCCGGTTTATCAAAGATTTTGCTAGAATTGCTAACCCCCTACATGCATTACTTATTGTTGTGTCTGCTACGAGTTCCCCATATCAGTGTTCTTCCTCCTTGCGGGAATGGACTGAAGATTGTGCGGCAGCTTTTAAAAAGCCGAAGCAGATGTTAACCTGTGCCTCTATTTTGGCTTTAGCAGATTTTAATCAGCCTTTCCTCCTGTATACCGATGCTAGCCACCAGGGCCATGGTACTTGCACAGGTGCAGGATGGACAAGAACGTGTGGTCGCCTATGCTAGTCGTAGCCTCAACCCCGCAGAAAGGAACGATAGTAACTATAGTTCTTTTAAATGGTAAGTGAAAAGTTTCATGAGTATCTGTCTGGTTCCCATTTTATTTACACTGATAACAACCCATTGGTCCACTTACAAACAGCAAAGCTTGGCAATGTTGAGCAGCGATGGGCAGCCCAGCTCGCAAAATCTTAATTTTGCGAGTAAGTATCAACCTGGACGGAAGAATGTAGTTGCAGATGCCTTGTCCCAGTTACCTGCTGAAGCTGCTAACTACCCCCCTGAAGAAACTCGAGATGAGCTTGAGGTCCCGGTTTTCCAGGCTGTCCAAATGGAAGTTGTCCAAGCTGTACTTGTAGGTATGGAGGGATCAGAAAATGCACCAGAGGTGGGTTGTGTACTGCCTATAGAAGCTGCTGGGAATGCAGGTGTAGTTCTGCCAGGCCGAACTCTATCTCAGTGGAAAGAGCTGCAAAGGTAAGATGCAATACTTAACAGAGTTTTATATTTTCTTCAGCGAGACCAACCGGCAACGCCAGAGGACTGTGCAATGAAGCAGTGCATTGCAAAATAACAGAATCCCGTTTTTACTTTAGAAATGTTTTTTTTTTCTTTTCATTAAAAACTTGTCGTTCTTTATTAAATTCAATAATTCATATTGAAGCTTGCTGTGTACTACTCATTCAAGCAAACCAAGTAGGAATTTGCTTAAGACGTTTTTCATGTCAAGTAAGCTTATTTGTGTATAAATAATGACAATAGTTTAATCTTACTTTAAAGGCAAGCACCTGAATGGTAAGGTAATTAAACTGTTTGCTTATACTCTCCCTGCCGTTCTGCGCACTGTCAGCTCTGGTTAAAGATATAAATAATGTACCCGATCTCAAGCACGTGTAAAACTTACCTGAATATTAAAGTAAAAAATATAAATATCTTAAAACTAGCAAGAAATGACTTGTTGCACTAACAGCAGTTACATTATTGTTTTACATTATTGTTTTGCCCTCTAACTCAATGGACCATATTAGAAGCAAGCACAAAGGCAAAGACATACTTTCTTAGAGTAATAAGACCATTTTAAAACAAGAAACAACTCTTGACTGGTCCATCCTGCAACTAAATATAAACTGCTGAAATTGTTTGTTTTATTCAGCAAAAAATAAGTGTTGTTGCATTTGCTTCAGAGTGAAGTCATTCTTTATATAGACAGTGCTTTTGACATGGCAGTATTTTGAACTGCCTTACTTGGGGAATAATTACCTTCTAAAGAACAGTACTTGCGTTTCTTTGTTTGTTTAACACTTTCCTTTAATAAACAACATGTGGGAATTCTAGGTCTAGCGCTGTGCAGAGACTTGCATGTATTTAATGCATGCTCAGTAAGTACATATTGTACATTTTATGCTGAAACATCTGCCCATTTGTGTAGGTTTGCAATTATTGAAACTGTAAGGTTTTCTTGGTTTCTTAGAGCTTCTTAATTGTAAAATAAATAAATAATAATACAACAAAAACATTTGCTTCTCTACGCTCAGCAGTTAGTCCTTCAGTTTGCCCCCCTACTGTTTAACAAAGTTAGGTGCCTATGATTGAGACACAAAATTCTTTGACCATTGCTTCTGACATTGATTAAACACTGTGAAGTGCTGTACAATTTTTAGAATGAAACACTCACCTATAGATATCAAAACTGACTTGTTGTTATTGAATAAGAAGGGTTACTGGTCCAGAGCTTATCTATAAAAGTGAGTATAATTTAGATTTGTGTTATTATACAGTTAAATAAACTTTTTTTACAGTTGGTTATTAGTTATCAACAAGTTATCAACGAAAATGATGTAAAACTGTATGAACCCTGTATTTACGATATCTGATTGAGTTAAGCAGAGATTGTATATGATGTATATGAGGTTTTATAGAATTAATATCGGGCATACATGTAAAAGGTTTGATCAGTAACATTTCAAAAACTATGTTTGTTAACTCATGTGAGATTTATCAGGTTGATCCATCTGGTAAAATGACAAGTTGTAAGCAAAGTAATTTCTGAGTTTCTTTTTCTACAAAATCAAGTTCAAATTTGCTTGTGAAAGTTGTCCAAAATGTCTGTGAATGCATCAGAGAGCATGTACAATCCCAGAGCTTGGGTTGGTTGGGGGTTGGGGGTGGAGGGGTTTCAGTCAAAATGATCATTGGCCAAATTTCACTCATGTACATCTAAACAAAAATAACCCAAAGATAAAGCTACATGCATTTCCAATAACTATTTGCTCTAGTTTATTAATGAAATGTCTCAATGTCTTTCTTATCCCACAACATGTCTCTTTTCTGGCAACTCTCCATCTTGGCATGTGTGATATGAGCACATTGATTTAGTAATGTGTACTGATTAATACAATACTAAATAGTATCTGTTTAATAAACAATTATAATATTTAATCATAGCAGGTTTATGTATATGTTTTTAAAAATACTTTAACCATTCTGTATAAAAATTAAATTGTAATGTTTGTAATGAGAAGAGATGCATTACTGACTTGTCTGTAACTAGGTGCATACAAATTGGGTCTAAATGTTACTTATGTATGGGGACTGAGAGCAAAGTGAATTTGACCCTCAGTATTTGTGAATGTTTTTATAATAGTATGTTTTATTAATGTAAAGAATAATAGTTATCCAATATTATGTCTACATATTTACTTAATTTAAAATATACATTATTAAAACCCATATAATACTGGTGTAAGTAAATAATATTCCACTTCTAATAAGTAAAATGGATGCAATGAGAATATCTAAGAACTGTAGGTTTGTCTGTCTTTTCTCATTTTTACCACTAGAGGGCAGCCTGAATAAAATTCTTGAAAAACAACAGTTCCTGTTGGGATGAAACCGAATCACAAATATTCCACTGGGTGGCAGGGTTAAACTGACCCTTTGCAGTAGACACAGCAGACCCCTGAAGATGGGCAGACCTGCTAATTATAGATTATTAAACTCAGAGCTTAATAGAAACATAAAATAAATCTCACTGAGTAAGAGAACCATACAAGCCACTTAACTATTTTAGTCCATTGAATGCTTTGATATTTGTGATCATTGGTAATTGGAATTAAGCTGTGTTCATCACCTGTTTCCCTTGCCCCCTAAAACAGGCCCTAAACAGCAATAGCATCACCACTGTAATAAATGTCTCGGCATTAGTCACACTGCACCTGCTGTTTATTCACTGACACTTAACAATCAAGGTCAAACACTAAATTTTCAACTTCAAAGTATTAAGAGTAAATCATTTTCCAAACAATATTTCAGCAGCTGTCACTTTTCATTCTATTTCAAGGCTTCCCTTGTAAAAACCTACGCAAAACAAAACAGGAACAGAAAACCTAATGTTCTTTCTACTTTTCCAGTGCAGAACTATTAAAGCAACATATTTTGTATTAATGGTGTTCTTATGTGGAACCCATTACTTTAATTTTACCATTGCCTTTATAACAAAAATGTGAATCGTTATTATTTAAACATTACATTTAATAATTATTTACTTTTTATATACGTATTGTAGTAGTAGTAATAGTAGCAGTAATAATAATAATAATAATAATAATAATAATAATAATAATAATAATAATAAAAACCTGTCTGTTTTTAAAGCGTGTTCAATTTGTGGGTGTTATAGTCAGGATTGTATTCTACTCAGTGTTCTTGCTGCATCTTTTGTGTCCAAAATCAGTGTACTTTTACTTTTTTTAAGGTTTTGCTTACTTTTTACTAGATGCACTGTAATTTCATGATGGTCATGTTGATTTAGTACAGTGGGGGCAAGGAAACTCTCCAAAGTAAATATATTGTGCACAATAAAAAAAAAAAAAGATGGCAATTTGTAATGACAGCTGCATCATACAGTATTGTTGCTATTGTTCTTTTAATAGAACTAGTGCTACAGATCAATCAGCTGTCACTACTGACTGTTTCAATACCACCATTTATACTGCCCATGGCATTTTTATAAACAACAGCATTTTACTGCCATCAACAACAATAGAACATGGTGGCATTTATATTGTGCTGTAGTGCTGTTCCCTTAAGAGATACAGCAGTGCCGGAAGTTGATTTACAATTATTGACATCTAACCAACCTGAGACTAGGCTGTTATTGAAGGAATGGGAATCAATAAAACAGCTTGTTTTGTTTTAAAATCTGGGTACATAGTATAGAATAGATAACAGATACAAAATTAAATATTATGCAGATTTAGAGGGTATAAAGTACTCCTTTAAATAGACACAACTGTGACAAAATGATTTGCTATCATTTGAATTCCGTGGATATAATAGGAGGGCTGAAACACGGTATCAATTTACCATATAAAACAGCTGAGTGGAAAAAAGAGTGTCTAAATGTATGGCCTTCACCTGTGCTTGTGGGATGAAGTAGTGTGATAAAGGCTCTACAACTACTTCCCCAGACTGGTCCTTTTGTATGTTAGTTAATATTTGCCTGGGAACTGTGAGGTTTTGTACTTGTAACAGTTACCAGATAAATGGCTTGAAGTTAAAAAAATGCAGAGAATTGACCAAAAGGCACCATGGAGATGAAGCATCATGGGGACAAAGAAATAGAGGGTGAAGTCCAAATCCATTTCAATATACTGTTATGACAGTTTATTATATTCTATTGTCAGAAGTCTTGAGCATAGTAAATATATTCACAGAAAATATAAACACTGCACTGGTACAATAGAATGCTTTCTGGTACATCAGAGTTCTTCACCAGGACTACTACCAGGAATTTACAAAACAACTGCGTATGGTGAGTGACTGCCTCTGGTTATCTTAACATTTACATTTTTTGCTTTAGATTTTGGGGGTTTTTAATAAGTACATATGTATTTCAACAACCTGATACCTGTTTTTTTGTGAACCACAAATTTTTCCAAATATGGTTGCCAATAATTTTCCCTGATAGAATGTACCCTAGTTCCACAAGACATGTTGATGTGGGATCAAATTACACTTCCCTTCCTGTCTATAAATCAGGAAGTGTGAATGGGTTGGCTTGGTAGTGGCATGTCTTATTTACTGGACGTTAGTTGCGCTTGACATTTATCATAGCTCCGGGTCGTGAACTTTCTGAAAATTGCACTGAAACATTCGATATGAAAGGTTTTTGCTTAGCCTTGCCAAGGCATTATCACAAGTCTTTTGCTGAATTTCATGTTAAAGTAAACTACTTCCACTGGGCCAAGAAATGGGAGGGGAAAAGTGGGCCATGACAACAATTGGATAACCTCGGACCGGGTCCAGACAATTCATCCTTTTACTAGCTAATTGTTTGGTACATTTGATATAAATATCAGTAACCATTATGGAGGTGCATATGTTTTTATAAGTGCAAGAGCAGTCTTAATTTGTGAGGAAGTGAATCTGCTGAGCAGCCAGTGTTCAGCAGTGGTATTGTGGCTGGAGGGGGTGGGGGTGTTCAGTGTGTCCATTTGCAAACAGAGACAGCAACACGATTGGAATCCCAGGATAAACTATGGCCTGCAGGTTTTCTGTTAAGGTAGAACAGGACACAATTGGAGATGCATCCAGGACTTCAAGGATGTTTCCATTGTGCTGTCTTATTGAAGGTCAAGCAGCCTTTCATATGGTTGAAATGTATTTAGATTTTTAATCCACTAACAAAAGTGCAGCGATTGAGGCTTAATACCTTGTATTATATATTACTGAAATCATTAGAAAAACAAACACACTTTGTCAAATCTTTAAAATATTCTTCATGTATTTCAACAGCAAACCAGTTTTGTGAAAAAGGCCTTTATTTTTGTATTCCTGTATATGCCACCATTTTTCAGCAACTACAGCGACTTGCCCACCCTTCCATATAATTTTTACTATCTCAGAAATAAAAAGAAAAATAATGTCCACTATGTTCCTGATACACACATACAGAGAGTAAACAGCATTTCAAATGAACAACTAATATTGGGTAAGCATGTACGGTAGCACCTACAGTATTCTGGCATTGTAAAACAAGAAAGGGAAAGGAAAAGACAGCAATTTTCTTGCAGGGTAATGTTCCAGACTTGTACATTTTAAAATCATTTGACTGACAGATGATGGATGAGTTTGAGAACCAAACTAACCCTAGAGGCTCCAGTGGTAATATTTCCTAGTGTTTTCAACCTGGAATTATAAACCAGGAATCACTCTATTTCATAAGTCATTCATTATTATTTATTGACGATAATTTACAAAAGTGGTTTCAAATGCTTTTTACTTCCTGGCAATAATTTATAAAATACCAATATATCTATATTTTACTTTGTTGCAGCATGGTAAGCAAGTGAAAGAATCAGTTTATTTCATATTGAAATCTGGTCTAATAATGTGCAACAAGATGTTTACATTACACATTACATATATTAGAAAACAAACAACAGTTTCATTCCATTAAAGAAAAGGTAGATTTTCATTGGGGTGTTTTTACCTTATTTTTACTTCCATCAACCAGCAGAGACATACAGGTAGACTTTTGTATACTATTATTCTATTATTGTAAATCTAAACTTTACCTTAATGCAGATATCTTGTTGTTATGTTTAATACACTTGGTCACACACAAGTGCTGTTAAGTAGATAATTCCTATAAAAAAATCATATAGGTGTCTATTATATATATATATATATATATATATATATATATATATATATATATATATATATATATATAAATTACACCTTGTAATCAAAGCGTAGTGAAAACTAGCCAGAAGAAGGTATGACTTTTTAAATAAATGTTTCATAAGACAAAACCATAGACATAGGCTGCATTCAGCAAACAGGCATTAAACCTGAAAAACCTATTTTTGTTGCAGCAAGAGGACAATGTCAAATGTAATACTCCTCTCATTAAACTAAAGGTCATTGAAAATTAAAGGGTACAAAAACATGTAAGGAACTGCTGTCCCCATACATTAGCTTAAAAAAAACAATGGTGTTCAAGTCCTCTTAGCTAGAAATGGTAGACTGCAACCATTTTCTAAAAGGTTCACAAAGAGCAAAACAATACAAAAACTGTTTTTGTCCCTGAAGTACAGTTTTTTCTGATTCAAATTAACCCTGGGCGAATTAATTAATTACAAAGCTGGCTCAGAATCAAAGGTAAATATGATTTAATTATACTCCCTGTGTCTTTGTTAAGGAGCCAACTGTCAGGAATTAATAAGGCATTGAAGCTGATTTTCAAGGAGCCCCAGGCTCCTGCTTATTTGAACCATGCTTCAGAAAACAAGAATAAACAGGTAGAAGGTGGGACACAACACTGTTCCTCCTTTATGCTTAAATTAACCCCTAGAGCTGGACAGATGCTTGTAAAGCTCATGAATTTTGAGGTTTTTTCTTCTCATCTTTTTTTAAAGCAAGTAGACTTTTTGGAATGTGAAATTATATCGCTGCCGCTCAGATATTAAACCCCAGACGAGACTTCTTTACAAAGCCAATATGTATCTTAACATTAGTTAAATAGAGGTTAAATAAGCACATTAAAAACTCTGCACACTGGTCTTCTATATGAACATAATTAACCAATAATAATCCCCCCTTCCTTATTTAATTGTTGGTTGGATTTTATTTTAATTGTATTGGATTAATATTGTGACTTTTTTAAACACATGCGCTACTAAAATTATAAACTCTCACCAACATAATCATGTACATAACAGATGTGCTCCATTTGAAGCCTACTTACATATTTTAACCCATAATAACCCCATTCAGAAGTAGATAAGAATTCTCTATTCATTTTCAAAACATAAAAGATTAGTTTTAATTGCACTGTAGCCATCCCCAGGACCAAATCTATGGTTTTCCATATTGTGATGGCTTTTTACAAGTTAATACATTGACTGCATTCTATGACATCATCAGTATGCATTGTGCTCCATTAAAATACAACTCCTCCATCAACAGGATGCTCAGACTTTTGGACCTCAGACCTGCTTTGGGATTATAGTGACCCAGACACTGGAATGGTTTTTAATGTGGTTAAAAGAAGTGTTTAGGTCTATTAGAGAAGTTAATTTTTTTTAATTTGAACACAACAGAATTACTCAATAATATATATATATATATATTTTTAAACAAGGAAACCAATGCAGAGTTTAATAAATTTATCATATTGGACTATTTTGCAAAAAAAGAAAAGAAAAAATCAATAGACTAAGGACAAAGAACCTATAGCCTGCATTAATTTCTCTTACCACACTGATTTAGAGAAAGAGGACAATGTTAAATTACTGTAAATCTCTATCTAAGACGTTGAGGGTGGTTTATGGCAGTTTTAACAGCAGTTCTTAGACAGAATGTCTATAGCTGCTACAGGACCTGCAATTTATAGCTTTATTACCCTTTGTCTAAAAGAGCAGAGAGACATAACAGCAGAGATAGCAGAGTGAAGAAAGCTAGTGCCATCAGTGCAAGCGACAGATATCTTTGTGACAGGTTTATAGTTTAGAAACAGGGCTCTATTTTTGTGCATCTCATGAAAGAAGCAAGATTCAATTTTCAAACTTATCTGTGAACTTATCAGCTTTAGCTCTACTTTCACACACATTTCTTCCCCACATGAAAGCAGAGGTCATAAGGAGGACTGAACACAGCTTCTCAGTTATGGAGTCATGAGTGTCTGCCACAAACTGATCTGCAATTATCATCGCAAGTCATAGACAGATTTAATAACATAGGCTAGATCAACCAAAGCATCTTTCTGTTAATAAGCACCAGCGACACCTAGTGGACATCTACTATGAATCAAGTTTGTTTTTGTATTGCAGGAAATACAGTGCAGCTGCAATAAAGACACGTTAGCTGATTTAGCCAGTGTTATTTTCCTATGTGAGTGGTGTGTAAGGAGTCAAATGTCCAAACAGAAAGTTTAATTGTACAATGGTCCGTTTTATTTACAAACAAACAGCCCCCTATACCAGCAATGGTACAGGGGTTTGAAAACGGTGGGTCTTCAATCCCAAACAAAAAGGTTAAAAAAATCATAAATACACAGTTCAATTATCCACCAATTCCACGGAAAAGTGCTCCGTTGTGGTGGTGCCGTGCTGTGCAGAGGTACTGCTGTTTGTGGGTGGTTGTGCTGGCTCGCTCGTCTGCGAAAACTAAAACAATAACAACAGCACTCCAGCGCGTTTAAGCGTAAGGGGCCATACTCACTTAGCCGCGTCCCCTTGTACTGCCAAACTCCTCTCTGTGATCAGCTCGGCGCCACGATTTGTCCAATCACTGCGTACCCCACATCTGATCACAATAGAGTTGTTTAGCAGTCTTACAACTATGCCCTTCCACCAAGATGGCCGACTTCCAGTTCCGTCCTACTATTGAGTCAGCCCATCCCTGTGAAAGCGTACCACCAACCTTACTTGCACCCTCCCTGGTCGGGAGGTAGAATTGCAGCTCAGATTCCTTCTCTCCCTGTCACAGGCTGAAAACTAGAAACAAAGCTTCTGAATTCAGGTCAAACCACTTTTAATAAATACAAACCCTATTTATAGGAACTGAAATAAGACACCCAGAATGATGACAAACATAATATAAAGGTAAGGGGACAATCCTTGAAAATGTAATGTGAAGCTACTTACACTTTTGTACATTGTACATGGATGGTTTAATTAAAATATACTGAGGTAAGTAGCTGAGGCAGTTTGGTTGGTAGGTTAACATGATGTTTACCAGCCTATGAAACTCACAGCAGCATTACAATGTTTCCAAACAGTGCATGTAATGGTTCTTTGAGGCTATGATTGGAGAGAGAGGAAAGCCTGTGCATTCAGACTGCAGGCCTCCATCTCTGTGTAGCCCGTCTTGAATACATTAACTTTAATCTTAAGAGTGTTTGAAATAATTACTTAGTCAGGCAATGTGACAAGTTTAATAAAGAACATTTCCTCTAAGTTTTTAAGGCAAATGCATATTGTGGCCATCACTGCACGAGTTTCATATCTAAATGTACAGATAATTTGTTGCCACAACGTTATTGCAACTTGGTAACTAGACACAGCAGCTGATTACAGCCGAGTGAGCAATGTGCCAATAAAAACTAAAGAAATAAATTAGTATATTATGGCAGCACATGTGTCTTCACAATTAATACATTCCACTCCATCAAGCTGTGATTTAATTATGCATTATGTATATGGCTGCCATGAATCATTTATGCACTTTATTAGCTTAATGGGGAAAATAGAATTGAGGCATATCACAATGATTTAAATTAACACTTCCCAAATCTAGATAGTAGTAGTATGAGAGGAGTTATTGACCTATCACAGCTGAATATGGGGTTTGTTGCTAATGGCAATAGCAATTTCTAATTATGATTTAATAATTGACAAATAAAGCTGAAACTGTTCATATTTTTTTTGCACTACTTAACAGGCAGTAAAATATCTTCTTCATGCTACTACAAGTTTAAAAATGTATGTAAGTATTGGGGTTCCCTGAGTGGCACACCTGGTAAAAGCATGCCCACGTGGTGTGCACAGTGATTCATATAGTTAGGGAGGCAAAATTGTCAGGGACTGATTCTCCTCATCACACTACAGTGGACACTTACAGGACTGACCCTTGTCCTCAAGAGGCCAGTAGCTTGTGGACATTTGCTCTCGAGTTCCTGCCCGTAAAAGAGGACATTGGCTTAGTCATGGGATCAGAGGACGCCTGCTGAACATTCAGTTCTCCTGAGCTGTGTGGAAAATTTGCTGCAGTGAGGGAACTTCATTTGACATTCTAAATTGGGGAGAAAAATCTGAGTACAATAATTGGGCATTCTAAATAAAAAAGAAACAAATAAATAAAAGTGTATAAATAAATTCATAGTAAACAGATTAGTATCCATCTTTACCCATCTTTAACAAAGTACTATTCAAGGACACAGCAGCAAATGACCTTGCATGATTTACCTGCCTAACAGTCAGATCCTGAGTACTGTATTTTAAAGTAATCCATGACTGGAGAGTGAACCAATGATACAATCATACATTCTAACTGTGAAAAATCTAATAATGTCTCTCCTTTTATGACCAACTCAAAACCTAAAAAAAACAACAGCAATAATGTGCCCACACCATCAGTATTGGTAAAATCCATCCTGCATACCTCCCTGCTCTGTGTTCAGATTGATACAGCTTGCTCAATATCTGAATTGGAGGGCTGGGTAATTGTGCATACTGATTCACACTTTGAAAGATGTCACAGTCATCCATTATCTCTGACTGCAAGTAGACCGCTCAGTAACCACCTCTTGGGATGTTTGGCTTTAAAGATGAGTGATCTTACCATACATTTGCTTGTACCAGTCCATGCATTATATACTACAGTCAATCACATCATAATGTATGTCACACCTATGATCTACTTAAAACTTTCAGAATATAACAGAATAGTTCTATTCACAGCAAAACCATGTATTTAACTTTTAACTGTTAAGTTAAGGCTCAGTTCACACAGAAAATATAAAGACTATAATTGTAACAAAAAAACTTGAATACCAACACAAACCAATCCTGAAAACGTCTTCCTCATACTTGGATACTGCACACTTTCAGGGCACGGCTTTATTTATTGCACTAATCAGTTGAAACTGAATCCAGATACCAAGAATAGTTTTTGTCAAGCTCCTCTGCCGGGAGAGAGGATATTGTCATGGTAGGTGTATGACAGATACAGTACTGGAAAAGGTTAATTGGGATTTCCATTCAGTTTTTACTTTTCAGTAACATTAGCACTGCACCACAGTTTGGCATCCACACAACACTGTGTTTTTCAGCCTATGCTAGTTGTTTGTGCCACCTCTCCCCTGTCACATGAATTGCAATTCACACACACCAAAAGAATGATAAATTATTGATGTTCTTGTTGTAGTTAGGTGGTTAAGCCACTTCACTAACAATGTAAGTGTATGCGTCCCAGAGAGGCAAAGAACTGGAGCAAGCTGACTTTGAGGCACTCACTGCTGATACAGCAGCTGGTCCTTGATAGGCACAGGCTGTTAATAACCATGCAGAGACTCTTCCAAGGGGAATGGTGACAAGTGCCTCCTAATGAGGATTCATGGTAAACACACAAGATACGAGACAAAAAGGTAATCTTAAAAAAAAGAATGCTGTCGCAAATTATTTTCAGTCAACTCAAATGCATTGCTAGGATTTCCATACTTCACTGCAACATTTACATGCGCTGTTTTATAAATGTGGGCTTACATTTCACCAAATTTACCATGGGGTGGTCTTGGCCCCAAAAACCCACTTCCACAAAATCACTCAGATCTTAACTATTGTAAAGAACCCCAAGGAAGGTCCATCAAATCCTGACCGTAGTACAGAGGCAGAGACTGATGATTGAACCCAGGTCTCCAAGTTCAGAGACCAACACTATTTGTTGTCCATCAGATATACCCAACTGTATATAACTTATATTATATTCTTGTTTCTGCAACGATAACCTGACACAGACAGAATCACACCTTCTGCACTATGCCTGGCAAACAATGGTGGGGTCTATTTTAATTATCTAACCAGTGGTGGATCTTAATGCTATATTAATCCTGCAGGTGTTTACCCACAGGAGTGATTTATTAACCTCAATAAATGCAATGCAAATACTGTGCCAGCTTCGCAAAAAATCAGGTTTGGAAATTTTAGGGTGTTGGTACTTAGTTCTACTATAGTTTATAACATTAAAATAGACCCCAATATGTAAAAACCAGTGTCACAGTTGATACTAAAATTAAGTGTGCTGTAATTTGTATTCTGCATTGTGCAAAACCATAGGTAAGGTGCCCTTGTGATTATTTACTTGTGGTTTATATATAGCACAAAAATATTTTTTGAGTTTACAATGTACTTTTCTTTGTGGTTACTTTTAAGGGAAATCATTTGATTAAAGTCTGATTAAAGCAGAATGATACATTTTCTTTAACTGGAACATTTAGACATAAATCAAATGCCCAATTATTTTATTGCATGAAACACTACTTCAGTGCAGACACACAAGGTCAGACAGAGATTGCTTACACCTAACGGCTTGTCCGATCTGTGCTTGTTATTGGGAGATACAAGGTTATATTAAAAGAAGGGCATTAGGTATAGGCACAGTGTATTCAGTATATTGTTAATGGATCAAGGTTTTTCCCACTTAGGAAACTCACAAATGCTGACAGTTGCCTCATTTTAGAAAGAATCAGTTTCACAGGTATGGAACCCTGCACTTTCCTCAAGTTCTATTTAATCAATAGCACATTTTTGCACTGCATAGCATGTACTAATACTAGGCTGTGTAAGCACTCACTTTAAAGTCAGTGGGAGGACTTTATGAATAACATTCTCAGGATTTTCAGTCACCGGAAAGACCCAGCTAAAATGCCACGTCTTGTTTCTAGATGGCACATGCATGACGTCAATGAACATGCAGTGGACGTGGCTTGTTAAAAGGTGTATAGGGACAATACTGAGAAGCTAAAACCTTCATTCACTATGTCAGCCTGTCTCTCCCATATTTACTTAAGAGTCTATATCAGAGTAAACCACTTAAAGATAATGTTTTTATCATTTGTTTATAAAAAAAAATAACCTAATATCTAATTGAGGGTAGCTGTCAGTGTAATTAGCATGGTTTTCATCGTCACCAAGGGGAGATTGTTTTTTTAAAAATATTTTATAAAGAAACATTTTTAAACCCCCTCAAAGATGTTGTGACAGAAATAACAAGTGTGATTATGTGGTTGAGTGCTGTTGAGCAGACCTGTCATCTTGGCACTTTTTGATGCTGTCATCAGCTCAGTTGTCATGGCTGCTGCATGCTTGTTGCTGCACAATCACGGCAGTCAAGGTAAATGAGTTGTGGATTAAAGAGGAAAACTTGGCAGACTTGTACGAATTCAGCTGTATTTTAAATGAAGCAGGATTTGAAATCGTTTTCTTGATTAAATATCTGAATAGGATCCAACCAAGTGTAATTTGTTTCATTTTTTTTCTTTACCATAGAATTGATCATGTTTGAAACAATACAGGCACGAGGATGGAATCTTCTGCTTTAGTGTAAAATCCTTGACCTGTATTATTACATCTACAATGGTTGTTTTAATAAAAATTGTATTTAACAGGGGTGTAAAAAACAAAAAACCTTCTCAGACTGTCCTAAAATTGTCCCCATTTATTATGTTTAACAAAAGTTAGATGCCAGAATCTGCAATCTGTAATGCAGTTTCACACCTGCTCTAAAGGTGCTTGAATGCGGTGATAATGCAAACTGCTTTCTTAACCTTTCAGACAAAATGACGAATACTTTGCCAGAGATTCTGACAGGCCTCTCATAACTGTTGTTGCTACTGTGGAAGCTAGGGACATACACTACAAATATTAAGTAGGTCATGGAGGTCACTGTCAAACAGGTAAACTAATCATACACAATGATTGTGGGATTTGTTTTTCCTTCAATCTCTGGGTTCAGGGAATACAGTTTTCATGTTAATAGAACCAATTATCTATGTGATGGCTATAGTTTAGTACGGTATTGTCCATTGAATTATCCAAGTGAATGATCACCATTGGTATAGCTGACCAAATCATTGTTTTAACAAACAAGATACATATATGGACTGTTGTTACAGTCAAAATTGGAAGACTATTTCCACGTCAGATTTAAATAAAGAATGTAAATCTAATAGGCAGAGCTTGTAAGTTTTTGTTTCCACTAGAGCAAAGTCTTCTTTACTCTATAGTGTCTTCTTATCAGCAAACTATTTTTTTTTTTTTTTTTGTTAATTCAATTCATGTAGCTGATATTCATAGCCATGTAGCCCTAATACAACACCTGTCATGATCTCAGCAATGCACAGTGTGTTAGTGGTGGGTTGTTTCTATATGCAAGATTACCTGCCGCTGATATCTGCCAAGCCTGCTCAAGTCCCAGTTATGTGTCAAATGACCATGGCAAGAAGCTAGGATGCAGCCTCACTTAAAAATGCCAGTGTCAAACTATTCACTTGCAATAATCTTGTCTTTATTTTTTAAATAAATAAAAACAGTATCTGTTTCTTTTTTTGTTTTTTATCAGATTGTGGTTGTTATGTAAACAATGGCTTAGCAATGCTACCCGGCAACTGAAAAAAAAAGCAGAAAAAAGTAGCAATATTTATCACAAATAGAAGACTCCTGATAGATGGGTTAATGTATTATCTTTGTATTACTGCAATATGTGTCTGATATCTGAAGCGTGAGCCTCAGGCATTCTCTCCACTGTTGGGCAGCTGCATGGACAAGTCCCTCAAGGAAGGTGCCTCCACTCTCCCTGACTGTCTTAAGTTTGACTTGAACCAGCGGCTGCAGGAATTCTTGGTCTTGTGGGATTTACTTCAACCTGGAGGGTGGATGTCAGATAAGTCAGCCAGCCATTCATCAGCTGATATGAAGGAAAGAATATTGACTATGCTGGTAAGAAATGGAATGGCCTGGATTCGTACAGAAGTCGATAACCCCCCTTGACTGAGTACAGCTACTGTATATGGGAAAACAAATCCATCATATTTTTTATTATCTTTTTAGTTTTTGTTTTTAATGTATACACAGAAATCATACCTGTTGTATCCATTTTTGAGGAGCTGCTGGGACTCTTTTAAAAGAAAAAGGCACAATAACATTTCCGAGGTATAGAGCCAGCATCATCCTATTTGACATTGACTATTGTGTCATTTACATGTCCTGTAAAACCTCCAGCTATATTCTGCATAGTGGATGCTTAATGCTGGTTCTATATACATCGTCTTTACAGGAAAATATCTGAAATGAAAACTCAGATAAGTTTATATGAGTGATAAATATTTGCTGTGGTAACATCTGTATCAGCCAAATTACTTGTGCTTTCCTATATAGCTTATAAAAATTCTAGACCATGGAAGACATTGAAAAAGACTTGTAGTCAAAATAGTTGTCAGAATTTTACTAGAACTTTTAGTATTGTTAAGAAACATGACTGAAGGGGTTAAGAGACTCGTTATTCAATATGCATGTGTTATACTAGTCAATAAGCATCATGTATTTTGTTACAAATTGTCACTAAGAAAACGTGTTAAAAATATGGGTTGCACCAGTCTTGTAACAAGAGTCTCAATTGTGCGCTACAATAATAGCGCTTGTTAGCATTTTAGAAAATCGTAACTTCCTAGAAGGATTATCTTGTTTGAAATTGTATTGAACAGGGAGCATTGCCTGTAATATTATACTCATTTGTTTCCATGCTACATGTTTCAAGAGTTGTTGCAGACTTCCTGATTTCTAGATAGCCACACAGAAGCCTGATGAAAGCACAGCCACATCACAAAATATAATTTGAGATAGTAGTTGAGATAAATCAGCAACAGAGCAGGTTTACACGGGCAATATTTTGATCATTAAAAAAGACCCTATGAAGTTTATATTCTGTTGTCTTTTTGACTTTTTATATAAAAAATAATTATAAACAAACTGCAACTGAACTATATACAGGATTTAGTTTATTGATAAAAAAAAAGATTCTTGTGGCAGCTGTATATCTCCTAATTACACAAACCTGGGAAGTATTATCTATACCTCCACTCTGCCATTACTAACTGCTGTTCATTTGGCAATAGTGTTAGAAACAAAAATAATCAAGAGTAACCTCTAATGTGGGAGTCAGTTTGGTTTTCAGGTCATTACTGGTTGACACATCGTAGTGATTTTAGAATCCAAAGTGGTATAGTGAGGCAGTGTTGCCTAATGGTTTGTAAAAAGGTGTCAGTGCCTATCATATTAGTAGTCTCAATACATGGACATGTTGTTTAAAGTTTGAATACAGTCATGATGTGCCCAATTCCATTACATTTCTATTTGTATTGATCTGCATATAATTTGACAGAAAAAAAAAATGACTCAGCTTCCTGCGATAATCATGGGAATGTCTGAAGTGTCAATATGGTGGCATGCAGAGCTGGAAACAAACAGCATTGTTTGGTATTTCTGTATAAATAAATTTAAAGCAAGCTTTCAAAACCTAATTACAGTGTTTTTGTACTGCTAAAAAAAAGCATCACATGATGGAACTGCCATATCAGTTTGTACACAATTCAAGTTTGTAGTGGCAACAATTTGGATATGAAATGAATACTGTGTTATGCTGCTGGAGTGAAGTCTTATGATTAAGAAGTTTATGTCCTAATTTAAAAGTAAAAGTACTGTTCTAACATTGAATATAGTTGACTGACTTCCAGTGCAACATACATTGTTCTGGTTGGGAGATATTTTTTTTTAAATTCTACAGTACTGGTTTATCTTTCCATTGGTAAATGTATCCAGTTAATTAATGCTTATAAAACAAGCTACACTACTGAACTTAAACTACTTAATGTGTAAAACAATATCATTGTATTGTAAAAATTACAGTATTGATGCTCCAAATGTAATGAGAACATTTTAGTGTTGAAGGCTTTAATAAGGGAAAATTGGTAATAAATCTATGTGTTCAACCTGAAGGCAGTGGGTGCTATATTATTGTATAAACGTCCAAATTCTTTCCTGGAATACTGTTCTTTTACAAAAAAAAATAAAAAAATCTCTGGTTTACAAGGACAGATACATCTTAAATCCTTGGTTATTACAGCAAAGCTCTTTGTACCCTGAAGTTGAGAAGTTGAAAAAAGGCAGACCGTCCTCAACTTTTCAAACAAACCTGAAGGTGATCTGCCAATGGGAATGCACTGTCAATCATCTCTCCTACTTCCTCCCTGTTTCTTTCCAGAATAATTAACCTCTCCAGAATTGTTTGGCTGTGTAAACTGTTTTGACTTATATGTCTGGCAGATTAATTGATCCAGCATGATTCATTATCATATAACCCTGGCTGTATAAACCGGATTACTTATTGTAAAACAACTTTCACACTTCTGTAAACATTTTAAATATATATATAAAAAACTGTTGAATATTTACAAATATTAGAAATATATACAGTAGACACACCCACTCTACCTTCTATGCCTTAGTGATCACAGGTTGGTGGTAAAGAATGACTGACATATTTCAAAATACAAAACTGAGTTGTGACAAAAAAAAGTACCATTATATATAAAATACCATATTTTTATCCATGTACTTTATGACTTAAATGTAAGTATCTACAAAAAAGATAGTGTTTAAATACAATTTTCAATAATTACTTTAAACAGTAAACAGGGAACATTAAATGCATAAAGGCTGTGGTAAATGAATTACAATTTACAGAAACAGCTGCCCTGTAGCTATTAAAACTGAACTAGATTAAATGCATTGCAGTGGAAAGCGCTAGAATACACCTATTTCTTTGACAACAGCACCATCTGCTGCCTAAAATATTTAATCATTTTTACATGCAAGTACTGTATATTTAATTTCAAATTTGAACAGATTGAAAGCAGACATTGCTGACTGATATAAAGCTTATTGTGTTTATGTGTTATGAATTATGGTACATGCTGTTATTTCCTAAAGTAGACTAAAGGTAAATTTACAGAGTAGCATCAGATATAGATGCCGATGCTGTCAACACATCTTGATGACATCACTTGGCATTTTCACAAAGATGTAAACAAGATTATGAACAACCTATCAACATGAATCACTGACCTGGATACAAGTACAGTTTGAGACAGTGCACACAACTTTGAATAGATTATAAAGTTGTATCTGAATGATGTATTACATGGGTAAAATAAATAAATAAATAAAAAATAGTGCCAGATGCCAGTTTCAGCTTTGTGGCTGGCTTCTGAAAAACTGATATGAAGCTGTCTGAAAAACAAAGTGAAATACAGTACCTAATAGCAACTAACTGGGGTACATAACTCTTTTATCTCCTTCTTAACCCTCCTAGATGCAAGTGTTATTGTACTAAACAGGTCACTTACTGCCTGACCTCTGTGGGAGTATTGAGTACTCTGAGTATTGCTATCAAAGCAAAGGTGCCAATAATGGGAAAAAGCAGCAGTAGGTATTTCTTCTACCGTTAGCTTTCAGACCGTCACTGTAGACACAGGAGGTATCAGACAGTCAAGTATGTCAAAATACCAGAGCACCAGCAAGCAGAACACGTAATTATGGTAACAGACAGCAAGAATGCAAAATTACTTCTGTTTTCATTTTTATATAAGTTATTAGAGCATATTTGTTAGATAGGTATTAAAATGTGTTTTCTACAGTTTTCATTTTTAAACTTTACACATCATTATATAATATAATAGCCTCTTCCTAGATAATATTATCATCCTTTCTTAAGTCAGTTCTTAAGAAATGGAAAAGGCACTGACAAGTGATTCAGCAGTACAAGTGTTACATCACAAAAACACGACAGAAATGTGTTAGCGTTGTATCTCAGTCCTTATACTTACACCTTAACTTTGCTGTTACTGTAACACGTACTGGAGGTTTTAATTGATTAAAACATTAATCATTGAAGTTTGCTTTAATTACAATTTTGATAAATATTTAATCAAATCTGCTTAAATCCAAAGCAGTAACAAAGAACTAAAGTCTTGGAATTTATTTTTTAATGTGAATAAATTTAACTACCATGACTAATCATATGGGACTAATAATTAATAATAGTGATGATTTTCTAGTTTTATGTAACATTGTTTTCTATTTGAAGAAAAGATGCATCTTCTGCATTGAAACAAAAAGCTTTGACAATTGTCTTGACAGTGCATTAATGTGACACAGTGACAGTCCCGAGCAACAAAGAACAAGCAGGCAGAGACACACAGGGAAATGAGTGCTGGGAAGAGGAATAGAGCAGCGCATTTTACAGATGAAAGCTGCATCTTTTCATTGGTGTACAGACATAAGAAGCAGCTCTGGGACTGGGTCCTGTCTACAAAATCTGCTCAGAAATAGTCTGTACTTGGTACAAGTAGCAAAAACAATTAGTGTCACCTAAGGAGCCCTAAGCTGTTGGTAATGATAATGCCAAAACAGTGCTTTACTCTTAGGAAGACCTTTACTTTATATCCTGCAAAATTATATACACATCACTCCTGATGATCACACAAATTACAAAGTTTTCTTTTTCATAGAGTTGTGACCTTTAAATCCACAATTTTTATATCTGCACTGTTCTAGTATAATATATACCATATATCCTGAACAGCAGCCTACTACCAAATTATAAGACAAGAGATCATTTAAATCCTGCAAAACAAACATACATATATACGCTTAATATTAGCTAACCAGTATTTACTGTTAGCGAACCTAAACCTTGGGTATTGTCACTACGATTAAAAAATATCCTTAATTAAACTGGGTGATTGAAAGTAAAATTATGTTTCAGTAAAATTGCAGGGAATATGTGCAAAGAAATCTAATACAAAGAATAACATAAATCATATCTGTAATTCTTAGCACATTTATACACTGCACTAATAATGTATAAAACCCCATATATACAGTATGTCAAACAATAGCATACATTCCGTTTATATCAGAAGTTACCAGGGATTAGGGAATAGCCCTGTGAAACCATATAACCCTTTAATTCTTTTGTTGGCTCTTACTGCTATCACTAATACAGGTTACAACAGACAGTAAAACTGTGAGTGGTTGTAATAATTGTGCCTTCCCTTATAAAACTCACAGTATTTCTGTACAGTACATTTGTACTTTTTACCATGCTTTTGCCATGGTTCTACAATGCATTTATCATAGTTTACCCTGGTTTGAATTGTTTTTTTTTTTTAATATGATTTACCATACTTCTCTGTGCTTAACGATGCTTACCTATCTATGCTTTACTATACTTTTATTTTGCTCTACTTTTACTATGGGAGACTCTTATAAGGATTACACTGTACATTAGACTTGAACCAACCTATGACATAAAAATGTACACCACCTTTCCTAATTGGCTGAGAAAAGAATAGGGGCTAGAATGGATAAACCAAACTGTTTGGGTTGCTATCCAATAACCCGGACTTAATTTAGTTTAAATAAATGATGGTATAATCACATTTTCTTTAACTACACCTGGTTCATATTTTGGTATTACTAGGGTCTGCCCCAATGTTAAATATCATGCCGGCGACCTGGCCCTTTAAATCATTTTAGTCAGGCATTGTGAGAGACAGCCGTGTTTGCGATTGGAAAGAGGAGAGTCAGAGCTTTAAAACGAGGTCCTACTTGTGTATTTCCTGTAGATGACCATATTAGGGGATAGCCTTGAATGCGAGTATTTTGCAATGTTATTGCTGCGCTGTAAGACATACCTACCTTGGGGCAGTAAACAAACATGTGTAGTTAGAGTTATAGGCACAAATCTAACAGTAAAAAACAGGCGAAAATAGATCGGACCCTAAAGGGTTAAACAGCATTCCTTTTCATATTTGATACTGGTCTATTTAAATTCAAACAATGGGCATTTTCAAAGTAATAAGGGCAGTAGAAAACCTAGACCAATACAGTAAATTAAAGATTGTGCACACTCTTTGGCAGCCTGAAAAATTGGAGCACAAACTAATCCCTTCTGACAATTCCTTATTCTATCCATTACTTTGGAAAGAAACTGGTCTGTTCTATGACTTCATTTAATTCCCTCTGTTGCTGCATTCCCTTTACATGTTCCCCATATGACTGCTCTCTGATCTTCACCTTTATCTTCTCTTCTTAACTTTGATCCTGCTCATTTATCTCCCTAATCCCTCCAGCTATTTCCTCTCCCTGTTGGATCTTGCCTTTAAACTCTTTCCAACTTTATCCTACAACCTTTTTTCCAGATATCCTTTTCCTAAACTAATTCTGAAAAGTGAATCAGAACATCCCAGGAAAAAGCACTTTGCCTTTGTAACAAGGAAAATAATCCAAGTACACCTAAACTAATTTAGTACAGTAAGACAGCTGTGGTGACTGCTGAGCTACAATACATTCTATCGTCACGTACATGTTTAAACATGTGGATTTCTGTAAAATATCCACACCCTGTTGCTTGTGTCTACTGTATCACTACTCCAACATAATCCGGTTTATTTGCTATTGCACTCTGCTGAGAGGCATGGCATACAGGCCCTTGTGAAAACGTTCTCATACGCATTACTGTTTTAAACATGGACATCACCAGAAGTGAGTTAGTGAAATGATATACAGCGTTCTCTCAAAAGTAATTATCTATTAGGAAAGCTGTGTGGCACTTTATTGTAGTTACAATAACACTGAAATAAAGCCTTTCATTGTACTGTAATTTAAATTAATACAAATTTAAAAGTACTGTGGTTTTTATTGAAAATACAGTTGTAAGTTTTATTCAACAAATTTCTCGAAAATAATTTGCACAAACAGGAACTTAGTAATTTTTAATAAGCGACTGCTTAAGTTGGCCAGGAAATAATATCAAGAAATACATTTTATCCAAGTTCATCATAATGAGAATTGACTGTAGTTTATAAATTAATCCAAATTATTATTATTTCTTCAGAAACTTTTTTAAAAGTACAAATTTAACCAGTTATACAATCAGTCAGCATAGCATGACAGACGTGGGAAGTACATGTAAGTGGCTGGTGGATGTGGAGTGAGGATTTAGGGCCTGCGCTGTTTACTTAATAATCACACTGCTGAAGACATCACCATCTGTGGAATCAGTCAATGTTTTGGTACAAATTCTACTCAGAAGCAAAGAGAATGTGAGCTTATCTTCAAACTTGAAACTTTAGAGCCTCTAGGAATGAACATTCTATTCTGACATCATCTTAACATCCTCAAAATAGCTGAAAATCAACAAGTTTACTGCACTGAGTGTACAGAACATTAGGAACACCTGCTCTTTCCATGAAATAGACTGACGAGGTGAATCCAGGTGAAAGCTATGATCGCTTATTGATGTAACCTGTTAAATCCACTTCAATCCATGTAGATGAAGGGGAGACAGGTTAAAGAAGGATTTTTAAGCATTGACACATTTGAGACATGGATTGTGTATGTGTGCCATTCAGAGGGTAAATGGGCAAGACAAAAGATTTACAGTAAGTGCCTTTGAACGGGGTATGGTAGTAGGTGCCAGGCGCGCCGGTTTGAGTGTGTCAAGAACTGCAATGCTGCTGGGTTTTTCACGCTCAACAGTTTCCTGTGTGTATCAAGGATGGTCCACCACCCAAAGGACATCCAGCCAAAGGACATCCAGCCAAAGAGGCCAAAGGAGGCTGACACAAATTGTGCAGAGCAACAGACACGGGCTACAGTTAGTCAACTGACAGTCCAGTACAACACTGGTGCCGAAACACCCATAAAAGAATTCACAGCTCGTCATACCTTGACACGAATGGGGTATGGCAGCCGATGACCTAACAGAGTTCCACTTCTTTCAGCAAAACACAAGAAACTGTGGTTGCAGTGGGCTAAGGAACGAAAACACTGGACACTGGAGGATTGGAAAAACATTGGCTGGTCTGATGAATCCCGGTTCCTACTGTTTCACGCTGATGGGAGGACTAGGGTATGGAGAAAACCACATGAGTACATGCATCCATCATGCCGCGTGTCAACATTGCAGGCTGGTGGTGGTGGTGTGATGGTGTGGGGTGTGTTTTCATGGCATACATTGGGCCCCTTGATAAAAGTGGAGCAACGTTTGAATGCCACAGGATATCTGAACATCATTGCCAATCAGGTGCATCCCTTCATGGCAGCAGTGTATCCATCTGCTAATGGATTTATTTAGCAGGATAATGCCCCATGCCACAAGGCTAGGATTGTCCAGGAATGGTTTCACAAACATAACAGTGAATTCAGCTTACTGCAGTGGCCTGCCCAGTCACTAGATCTCAATCCAATTGAGCATCTGTGGGATGGAACGGAACGAGCTATTCGGAGTAGAGATCCACTACCAGCCAACTTGACACAACTGTGAAAAGCATTGGAGTCAACATGGGCCAGCATCCCTGTGGAACGCTTTCGACACCTTGTAGAGTCCATGCCCCGACGAATTGAGGCTGTTCTGAGGGCAAAAGGGGTGCAACTCAATATTAGGAAGGTGTTCATAATGTTTTGTACACTCAGTGTATATTATATATAGTAAGCATTCTACTCCACCGGTATTTTTTCATTATATAAAATACAGTACTCAAATTTGGTAGTTTTTGGAGGAATGCACTTTGTTAAGTATTGTCATCATTACTCAGCTTTTTTTCAGCCAATAAACTGCAAGCAGCACCAGCCTGTAGGGTATTTCTGTCCAGAAGATTGCAGGCATAGCCACTGTTGATTTTGGAGCAGTGAAAAAATGGCATCAGAAGGTAAAGAATGGCATGTTATGAAATCAGATTAAATTAATGTGGTATTTTTTTAGCGCTTTACAACATACATTATTATGGTAATAAAATATACATATATTAAACATCGCGCACAATAAATAAATAAATAAATAAATAAATCTTCCGCTAAGTTTAGGAAGTTTAGGTAGGTCTGCGTCTAGATTGTATATTATTTTTTATCACGTGTTCTCTATACAGCTGCTACATACTGTGAAAATAAACGTGACTTAAAACAAACGTGTCGTATGTACTTTTTGGGCTACCATAGGAGTAGGCTTTGTTGCTGTAACGTGACAACATCCTACTGTACATTGTGGTCTCGTGACTACAGTCGTTTCCGCTGTTCATTTTCAACGATGGCTTTATATAATGTATCCAAAGAAGCCCTAATTGGCTCGGCAGCCCTCGGTGCTGTTTTTGCTGTAGGATTATGGATAGGTAAGCACTATAGGTTAAAAAAAAAAAAAAAGATTTTATTTAAAGGTCAAACCTACTTTTTCAATTTTCGTTTCATTGAGCAGAAGGTATTCAAAGATTAGCTTGTGTTGGTAAAACAGTGAGAATCTTTCTAACAATCATTTTACCCGTTATTAAAATTAAAAGAGTAACGAAACCATTTCTTAAAGCTGCAGTACACAATTAATGTTCAGTTTTATAGTGCACTATTCTGCGCCGTTTACTTACATTGGCGTTCCAATTTCTTTACATCCTGTTATATTACTAGTAGTTTTAGCTGTGAACAAAACAGTCTTGTTCATTGAGTTACTTCTGCCTGCAGCGCTATAACAGTCATCTACATACAGACTGATGTAAACCAAGAAACCAAACGCGTTTCTTGGAATATAATGGTAGTTACGGTAGACTATATCTGGTAGCAGAGTTATTAAAATGTGTTAAAGCACGTACACAATTTACATTTCAAACACTAGTGTTGGTTAGTTCAATATGATACTGGGTAACAAGGATTTTTCTGTTTGAGGAGTAATTTTCATTCAATTTATTTTTAGGAGGAAGACAGGTGCCCTCCTATGGCATTCTTAACACCTTTAAGAGTCATACTGGGGCAAAAGGCAATCCTTTAATGGGGTATGTGCTTGATCACTCGCTGAGAGAGCATCCTGTATTAAAGAAGCTAAAACTGGTGAGTACAAATGTTTTTGGTCATAGATATTTAGCAGGAGTGCTTTCGGGATGTGTGGTGGTGGTGTTGCTTTATACATGTGTGTTTTTATTTTATTAGATTTTTTTATTTTTTATTTTTGACAGTATAGATTAGAACAGGGGTGACCAATCCTGGTCCTGGAGGGCCGGTGTCCCTCCTGGTTTTTGTTCCAACTGTGCCCTAAGTTACTTAATTGGACCAATTATTACCATTGTTTGAATTAAGTAATTTAGGGCACATTTGGAACAAAAACCAGGAGGCACACCGTCCCTCCAGGACCTGGATTGGACATCCCTGGATTAGAAGGAAAGTCAATGTTAACAGTGGTGGAAACTCAGACTTTCATTGTTTATCTCAATTTAAACAGTTATTCCTGGTTGTATAGAATATCATTGTAGAGATGTGAATAATTGATGCTTAATGTTGACATCGCTTTTAATTGACATTTCTAATTAGTTTACATTCATTTGTAAAACACTAAAAAAAACACCAACATTACCGCGATTCTTTTTATATGTTAATTGTGACCTTCTCCCTTGTAGTTCTTCCTCTCTCACATATTATTTATTTTTTTCTCTGTCTGCTTTTTGCTTAACTTTTTTTCTCCTCCAACAGAGGGTGATTGGATTAAAGTCATTTTTCTATGTCCAGTATAATTACATGGAACATACTGTAACACCTCCCCAGCAACTCTTTTTGGACAAATCGGTTGTCTACAGAAAGAGAGGAAAATTATCAATTTTATAATTTTTCAGAATAAATCAGAGACAAATTATTAGTAATATTACAATATTTGATTGTTCCAACCCTAGTTATAAATAGCAGTCCCATGCACTAAAACTCATCAGGCAATAATGCTGAGTATTGCACAGTGTGATAAAGGGTTCTACAGTACAAGGGCACATAGATATCCTTGGTTGCCCAACTGACATTTTAGGGCTCAGTTGTCAAAAGCAAACTGCTGTCTTGGGGAAACTAGAGAAGACATTTTCTTAGCAACCTATTCTGTCCACCAAAGCAGTTTTCACATAGATACAAGGGCATGCAAATACTATTTCTGCTGGCCAATGTTACTGAAACTATTCTGCCGTTTCAGTACTATGCCCTGCTGTACAAACAAATGATGGCCCATAATGCAATCTATTTTGTAAACAGTAGATTTTCCTTTTTGGTTTAAGGGAAAACATTCAGTATTTTGTAATTGAATTGTGTTATTTTTTGGTATTATTCCATTCTTTTTTTCTACAAAGCCCAAGTTTCTACAAATGGCTGTAGTGCATCCAAGTTTGAAAGCATGATTTAATATATACTAGGGACCATCTATTGTGGGTGTGAAGTATTTTAAAATGCCAAGAGTGAGGCAACAAAAAACAGATCACAAGCTTTGACTATGTAGAAACAAGCTGAAGAAAGTCTTATTTTCCTTATTATAAATGGCCCTTCAATTGTGCAACCTGCCAGTTCAAAATATGTGGAAGAATAGCATGTTCTGACAGACCAGGTGCCTCAAGTGAAACAAGTGCTTTGCATGTTAAAGCAAATGGGGAAATCGCACGTTCTTAATGGAAGACAGGGCATTGCTTCACCCATAAACACTATTTTGTATGATATCAATTTGCGATTAAACTGTTAAGTTCTATGAGCACTAAAATTATGGTGTTATTAATGTGTCCGTTGATGATTTCCATATTTACTATTGCAATTGTATTCATTATCGCACGGAATAGTGGGCATATTATTGCGCACATTGATTTTATTGTGCCACACTATGGTAATCAGAATGATATGTGATTTGTAAGGTAATGCATGGTGTGTTTAAATGTGACCCAGCTTTGAATAATTAGATGAGCTTTATTCACACCGTATTTACGAAGGGGCGATAATCATGGTCTGCACCTTACAGTGAATGATAGTTAGTTTGGAAACCAGGCTTTAACCACTGATAGGCACACGATTTAAACCTATTTTTTCTCGGCTGAAATCTGTCTGGCATCATGGTGGCATTACTTGCATTAAAGTTTTAGTTTGATCGCTCATTTTCGGTCAATGTAAGCCACCTCCACCTTTCACAATAAGCCACTGACCAAAAGATACACCTGAACTGCTGGGGCTTTTTATATGATGGTGGTCGTGGGTAAGTCTTGGACATTATTGTGCACATGAAATATCGCTCACAATACATGTAGTGTGCATGCTATGGTATGTAAGTTAGCCAGATAGTGTGCACGTTAATGTGTTCTGTTAGTAAATGGCACAGGAAATTTAGATTTGTGGTGCATGTTAGGCTCGCTACTTAATGTGCACATTACATCTACATTTAGTGCCCTTTTGTAAATGAGGCCCTATGATTCATAAAACAGAAAATTAACCAGAAAATGATTTCAATGGCAAAGCTAACATTGAACCAGCAGATGGTGCCATTGGTGCATAGATCTCAATGTCACCACTGGATCCACATTTCTTTTTTCTTAAGCAATTTTTGTGGACAAATATTTCTACTTTTTTTAAATGAAGGCTCTGCCTTTTTTTCTGTAAAAGTGGTTAATTTAATGTACAAAGGGAAAGAATCCAAACATTATATATAAAAATAAAATTATTTTAACCATCTTCACAAAAGGAAACCGTGGTCCACAGTTGCAAAATAGCAAAGAGGGATGTTTTGTTGCTTTATAAGGACTTTTAGCTGGATTTCAAACGGATAACCATGGCCTTCAATTTTGCAGCGTACACTTGAACATCTTGAAAACGCGATGATGGTGGCTTGTGAACAAGCTCAGCTGATGGCCAACCTTGCCAAACTCATTAAAGCAAAGAAAGCAATTGAAGTTGGTAGGTACAAATGTTATGGTTGTGACTGACCTGTGTCAGGGATGCATTATTGACAACACAACAGTATACAGGTTTCCTAATCTGCCTAGATCTAAATTATAAAAAAATTATCTTACATAGATGTATAGTGTGAAAAAAATCTTAATTTGGTACTGACTGGTAAGACAGACTTGCACATTGCTGAAGATAAAATGTGCCTCATTTTCAGAGGGAACTGCCCCATAGTTTAGAGCACTTCCCAAAACTTATTTGTTTTTTGTAACTGTGCTTTCTTTTTTCAGGGGTATTTACAGGGTACAATGCTTTAAACCTGGCTCTTGCACTGCCAGCTGATGGCAAGGTTGTTGCTTGTGATGTCAGTGAAGAGTTTACCAGTGTGGGAAAACCCTTCTGGAAAGAAGTAAGACCATGCATTGTTTCCATGTTGCACATAAAGGGGCTGATTTAAGGATACATGCAAAGTGATTTTGCGGCTGCAAAACACCCATATTGCGGTCAAAATCTGCGTTTTGCACACACAAACCGTAAGGTGGGACTTTAGCAGCCATTAAAAACCCAGCGTATGTAAAGAATGGTTTTCACCTGCTGCACCTGACATCAAATTAGCACTTTTCCATCATTATTCTATTTAAATTATATTGAAATGTATGCAAATGAAGAAAAGAGCATGGAGTTGGGCAGGGATCTGGAATACTAAGCGGGCGCAAGCATTAGAATGAGATGTAAGGATTTTGCTTTGCACTTGGGCAATTTGCTGGCCCTCCAAAAGCTTTGCACCTCCTCTTACGGTGTAAACCATTGTAGAAGCGAGTAATTAAGAGCTGTATAAAACCACACATCAGAGACTTGTCATTGGCCTCAGAATGGCTGCTGTAGTACACTGATGCAGCAACCCTTGGCTCTTGTTGAGGACAGGCAGGAAAACCTTCGGAGGAGAAGGGTAAGACGGAGAAGACAGGGTCACTTTGTTTGGGATGCCGGAGGATGTAGTGGTAAGGCGTTATCGTCTCATTCCGCTGGTCATCCTAGACCTAATAGCTGAATTTCACCTTTTCATCACCTGGTTGATTTTCCTCCTGGTAACACCGGCAGCATTGTCTTTCTCCACTATAGAGGACCATATGGCCTCTTTGGTAGCATAACTAATGTTGGCTAAGGCTTTTCCAAATAACTAAATTTCAGCTCCTCCTCAGAAAACTTTTCTTTTCGTGTGCGAAGAGGTCTTTGCTGCCCCCTTCATACAGCACCTACTACTCTCTGTACTCCTAATACCTCACCGCTGGGCTGGAAGTGCAGCCGCTAAATAGCCTGATGCACAGGCGGCGCTCATTGCGACCATCATCAGGAATGCAGCTCATACATAGGCCGCAGTGCAAAATAATTGCCTGGCTGCTGGGCAATTTGGATTTTGCAGCCACAATTGTTTGTTATGCCTAACCTTATGTCAACCCCAAATACACTAAACTGGATTATTTAGTTGTTCAATATCCCAATTAAAAAATAAATACAGTGGGTAACACACTGGGTTTGCACAAGAAGCAGACTAAAATGACTGAATTTTACATCAACAAAAATGTCGTAATAGCTTCACTGTTGGGGTTCTGCCTTGCACAGATCCACTTCTTGCCTTATTCATGAAATTGCAGCTTTGCCTTTAGTTCAGATAGTGATTCTTGTATTACCACCAGCAGGCTGTAGTGGTGACGTCACAGACCAGGAAGCAGTATGGACACACAGGCAAATGCAGGGCTTAAACTGCCGTAGCAGTGTATTTATTAAAGAATAATCAAAGTAAAACAAACAAAACAGATTTATAACACAAAATGAAAAGGCACGTGGGCCAAACAAAACCAAGATACAAATAAACTGTACAAACGAATACCTTCAGCAATACTGACACCGGAAGCAATGGTCTCTTTGCTTTCTTTCTCTCTCCTCCAACCCTCCCACAGGTGTGTCTGAGCTCTCTTATATTATGTGGCTGGAGCCCTAATTAACCGTTAATTAAACCATTACCTCATTAAGGCTCCAGCCACATTCCCACATATTTTGTCAGGGAGGAATTAATCTAACCCCCTCCCTGCCGACAAACATTTATAAACACAATAAAACACATACACAAATCATAACAATAATGCATAACAATTAAACTATAACAACCATAATAATAATACAGCGCACATTTATTATATATATATATATATATATATATATATAAAAGAGGCAGAGCACCCCACCACGCAGTCGTATTATATATTTAAAGAAAAAATACTGTGGGGTGCTGCAAAAAAAAAAATCATGTATATGAGGAAGATTCACCTTTTGTGTTTCTGATTTCTGCTTTCTTGACATTTTGTATGCGATTGAAAAAATCAATAGGCAATTAATGACAAAACCAAGATTGAGACTGTGCCAATATCCATTTCACATTAACACAAAGTACCATTGTAGTCCTGTCCTATTATTAATTATTATTATTATTATTATTATTATTATTGAGGAATGTAATATAAAATTCACCACACTGAATTATTCAAGCATGAGAAGTCCCCTTCACTGCAGTTACCTTCTTCTGTTCTTGTAGGCTGGAGTTGAACATAAAATTGACCTGAGGATACAGCCAGCTCTACAAACCCTTGGTAAGTAAAATACAGCTGTAAAACACAATCATGCCACAACCGTATTGCAATGATGAAGCAATCAGATTCTACATGTAAGGGTTTAGACAGAATAATATTATCACAATATTATGCTAATGCGCTCATCCCTGCTTAAAACTTTGTAGAAAAAACACCCTTGCATACAGTAGACCTCTACTATAGTATAAGTGCAAGGAACTTTTACATACAAACTACATCCCTGTTTTTAGAAATGTATATTTAATGCAGAATAATGCCACTAATCAATTTTGTTTTGCTAATGCAAACATAGATGTCACGCTAATAATATGCTCATCACAGTTCAAAACTTTGCAAAATGTATTTTTATCACATTATTTTTACATACAATTACATTATTTTTTACACATTATTTTAGTTGGGTTTTTACTGCAGCAATCTAGGTAAAGTACATTGCTCAAGGGTACAAGAGCAGTGTCCCACCTGGGATTGAACCCACGACCCTCTGGTCAGGAGTCCAGAGCCCTAACCACTACTCTACACTGCTGCCCCAGCTGTCACAAGAGCACTGTTTATTTTTTTTAAATAAAAACTGCCAGTTGGCTGTATGGTGGAAGCTGGATATGCAAATAGTAAACTTAAGCCTGCAGTGCCTGAGCAAACCAGACCAGACTCAAGGACATTGCATAAAAGATGAGCTCCCACTGGTTTACAGTACATGCATCACACATCCATTTCACTGCTAGCAGTTAAGTGTTACTGCATCTGGAGGACCAAGATTAAGCCAGGTACAATTCAGGAGAAATGTATTCACCATCAATACTTACACCCATCCCAACATGTTTACACTTAGGGGGTCTCAACTGTTCACTTTTAACAGCCAGATACTAGAATATTGCACTCTTCAACTAGATCTAGCAAAGCTTGATTCAATTCAGACCCAGATATATTCTGGGCTAAGGACCAAGAACCCCTTTTCCACCCATTGTGTAAAACGTATAGTGAAATATCAAATTCTTTGTGTATTGCATGTCTAAACTTTTCTTTCTGGTTTTACAGATGAGCTTGTGGCCGCTGGTGAAGCTGAAACCTTTGACTTTGCCTTTATAGATGCTGACAAAGCTAATTATGACCAATATTACGAGAAGTGTCTACTGCTAATTAGGAAAGGAGGAATTATAGCCATTGATAATGTGAGTATGGTCCTCTAAGGCACGTCTTTACACTAACCGCCTTTGCTGGTGTAAATGCCATTTCAAGAGTTTCCGTGCCAGCTACTTCCTTTAGCGTATGTGTGTCACTTCACTTCTGCTTCACTTGGGGTGCCTGTGTCTTGAGGTGCTTGTGGTAAGATTGCTTAGAAGAGGAAGGTAGAATAAGGTAAGGGATGAAATTACTGTTATACAGTGTCTGTGCCACAAGAATTTACATTTCACTGAAACTTGCATTGGCTATTTCAAAACACATACAACTAAGTAAATATTATATTGTCATTTAAAGGAATGCTTTATACTCTATATGCTTTATACTTGAATGTGTTTATTATTATGGGATTATTCAATTAAGCGCGGGAAAGTAAACTCTGAATGTGATGCACAATATTGCTAAATAAACCTCTGGACTGGCTAGCCTACATCTTTTTGAAAATCTCACTGGGTGTAAAAAGTCATGTTTTTTACCAATTGATTTACATCAGGCAATTTTGGAATGTTCTTTAGACTTTCTTTAAGGGGAACATGTTTTTAATGTAAACCAATCTGGGCAAGCAGTTGTTATCACTGAGTGTATCAGCACTATACATATGTGTTAGAGACTTAAATAGTTGAGAGTATGTATAGAATTATTTATTCTATACAGTGCCCTTACATACGACTATACAGAGAAAGAATTTGGCTTCATCCTTCATATACAATAATTGTATTCTAGGTAAACCATGACTTAACTTTGAAGATATTCATGACAGGTTGCAATACAGGGAAGACATGTGACAAACAGGCTACTTCATGAAACTCCTGCAAAACTCCTGAGATCCCTGTGTACGGCTGCAGTAGTTGACCCCTTACAACACCTCCTGTTTTTGTCTTTCAGGTGCTTTGGGGAGGAAAAGTGCTGAACCCAGAGAAGGGCGACAAAGACACCCAGTGCATTCACAAGCTCAATGAGAAAATTCATCGAGATACCAGGGTCAATATCAGCATGATAACAGTAGGAGATGGGTTAACCTTAGCATTCAAGCTCTAACCTATTATGGATAAGGCCCTGTGAAAATCGCGATTTCACGGAAATCATGAAATTAGCCCAGTACCTCGATTTTTACAGTATTCTTAGGAAATAAAAATAAGTTCATAATTGTTTGTATTTTATACAAAAAAAAAAAAAAAATCACATTAACGAAATTGTACAGTTCTGCTAGTGCCTGCGTGTAATATTCGCCATGCACACAGTGCTGTGCAGTGACTGTCATGTCACTATATGCAATTTAAACAGGAAATTAAAATACTACACACTGTAAACAAGAAAATGGATGTCTCTAAAAAGGCTAAAAATGTGTCTGCAGCAGATCACGTAAAGCAGTATCCAGCAGGAGTTTTACACAGCGATGGAGGTAAGCTCTTGTTCTGTATGTCCTGCAACATTACTGTAGATCACTACCGAAACTCATCTGTTGACAGGCATTTAGATTCACTGAAAAGAGAAAGGCGGCAATCCAGAGCAGTACTGCGACTGCTTTACTTGCAAAGAAACAAAAAACGGTGACTTCCATATTCCAAAAGTCCACTTATTAAATTTTGACCTGACAGAGGCGTTTGTTTGTGCAAATATCCCTTTTGAAAAATTGGACAACCAAAAGTTACGGAAATTCTTCAGACAGAGTGTAGCAAATGGTGGCCCGATTCCTTCATCAGCCCAGCTGAGACGTGAATACTTACCTAAAGTTTTCGAGTATCACAAACAGGAGATTATGGAATGGGTAAAACAGTCTGGTTGCTTGTCAGTGGTCACACTGACGAGTCGACTGAGGCACAAGATCAGTATGGGTTAACCATTTTATTTGTTTTGCAAGACCTACATGGTGAACATGCACCTGACGTACTAGAACTGAAAGCTGTCCTTGCAGATACACTTTACCTACAGGCTGTTAATTACAACATCGTTTCACAAGCTATTGTAAAGTGCTTGAGTTACCTTGATGTTAGTTTTGATGTCAGTGCATTTATCTGTGTATTTGCTGTTTAAAAAAAAAAAAAAAAAAAAAAATTATAATAATCTGTACACGTAATTTATTTCTGTGCACATTCCGTGAAATACGATACTTTACCCGTGACAATGCAGTGAATTTTAAAGAAAATTTCCACAATTTTCACAGGGCCTTAATTATGGATGTTAAAAGCATATAGGTCAGGGAATCTGTCCTGTGTTTTTTATGACCAAAAACTGTTTGGAAGTACAGTAGAGGAACACTTTAAAAATAATGACTGCAACTACCTAATGCATTCTGTGCGTGTGTGTGGTGTAGATATTGTATGTCTAAGATTTGATGACAATTTTGATTGTTCATGCCATATAGGTTACAGGGATGAAAATAATTAACAAGTGATGTAGTGCTTTTTATACAACAAAGATTTAACACTATTTCATAGTTTTAGTTGGTTGTTGCAACTAACAAGATGCCTTTTATACAAACTACTGTAACCTTGCCTAAAAGTAGCAGGAACAAGTCATTTTGTATCTCTCTACTTTTAGAATGCAAATGAAGCTTAATAAAATCAATGAAGCATTTAATGGTGTCTGGATTTGTTTTCTAATTGCTGTTTTACTTAGAACATAAGAAAGTTTACAAACAAGAGGAGGCCATTCAGCCCATCTTGCTCGTTTGGTTGTTAGTAGCTTATTGATCCCAGAATCTCATCAAGCAGCTTCTTGAAGGATCCCAGGGTGTCAGCTTCAACAACATTACTGGGGAGTTGGTTCCAGACCCTCACAATTCTCTGTGTAAAAAAGTGCCTCCTATTTTCTGTTCTGAATGCCCCTTTATCTAATCTCCATTTATGACCCCTGGTCCTTTTTTCTTTTTTCAAGTCAAAGAAGTCCCCCGGGTTGACATTGTCTATACCTTTTAGGATTTTGAATGTTTGAATCAGATCGCCGCGTAGTCTTCTTTGTTCAAGACTGAATAGATTCAATTCTTTTAGCCTGTCTGCATACGACATGCCTTTTAAACCTGGGATAATTCCGGTTGCTCTTCTTTGCACTCTTTCTAGAAGAGCAATATCCTTTTTGTAACGAGGTGACCAGAACTGAACACAATATTCTAGGTGAGGTCTTACTAATGCATTGTAGAGTTTTAACATTACTTCCCTTGATTTAAATTCAACACTTCTCACAATATATCCGAGCATCTTGTTAGCCTTTTTTATAGCTTCCCCACATTGTCTAGATGAAGACATTTCTGAGTCAACATAAACTCCTAGGTCTTTTTCATAGTTCCCTTCTTCAATTTCACTATCTCCCATATGATATTTATAATGCACATTTTTATTGCCCGCATGCAATACTTTACACTTTTCTCTATTCAATTTCATTTGCCACGTGTCTGCCCAATTCTGAATGCTGTCTAGATCATTTTGAATGACCTTTGCTGCTTCAACAGTGTTTGCCACTCCTCCTATTTTTGTGTCGTCTGCAAATTTAACGAGTTTGCTTACTATACCAGAATCTAAATCATTAATGTAGATTAGGAATAGCAGAGGACCTAATACTAATCCCTGTGGTACACCACTGGTTACCTCACTCCATTTTGAGGTTTCTCCTCTCATCAGTACTTTCTGTTTTCTACCTGTTAACCACTCCCTAATCCATGTGCATGCATTTCCTTGAATCCCTACTGCGTTCAGTTTGAGAATTAATCTTTTATGCAGGACTTTGTCAAAAGCTTTCTGGAAATCTAAATAGACCATGTCGTATGCTTTGCAGTTATCCATTTTCAATGTTGCATTAACTTCATTAATACTACCCCCCCCCCCCCCCTCCACACACACACACTTTTTATGCTACAAAAATGGTGTATATCTGACAAAAACTGTTCAGCAAAAGAGATTTGAGTACTCAATTTGCCACACTGACCTCTGCATTACCTTGTCCTCGACAGCCTAGTGATATCATCAAGTGTATTTGAGAGACACGGAAATCAATTGGACCCACTGCACATATTGCCAACAAAATAATTCTGTAACTTTCACCTGTCATGCACTTCCATTTGCTATGTATCACCCACAGATGGAGTTCTGAGAGAACTCTGTTTGCATGCAGTACTTTCAGCTAGTCTTTCCTTTGGTCATTTTACCTGGAGAATGAAATTATCCTCATTCCTTCAATGCCTTCTTTCCTGTAATTAACCTAATCAAATCAGGTTTATTGCAACCTATATCATGTTGAAGATGTTATAGGGTAAACAAACACAATACATTTCGTATACAAAGGGGTACCATAGATATATATATATATATATATATATATATATATATATATATATATATATATATATATATATATATATTACAAACACATGGGTACTACATTGAAAATTTCTAGTTCATTTCTAGCTGTACCCCCTTTAAGCAAAGCAGTTCCCAGTGAGTGGATATGTTAATCGGTCAATGCTTTCAAAAACTAGAATTCATTTTTCCATTGAATATTTTATAGTTTCTTAATAGTTGCTTGTGACAGAGACAGAATGATTCTTGGTGATAAATCTCTCTCCCGACCTGTGAGGGCGCTGTGTAAAGGGAACAGAGTGCCCTGACTGGATGGCCAGACAATTCTTCCCAGTGTTAGAAGGAAGTCGGTTATCTAGAAAGGGGGTGGAGCTACGATACACTAAATTGCAGTGCTTACAAAGGTACCACGAAATATTCCTGTCAGGACAACTGAGGAAGTCAGCACCTCCGGTCACTTTTTTTTTTTTAAGTAACAAAACATGAACTACTTTAGATGACTGCAGTATAGGATACTGACCTTAAGGTTAGGGTTTCGGTGTAGGGAGAGGATTATTCGTTGTTTTATTAAGCCAATCAGTGCAGTGTCCTGACAGGAGAATTTTGTGTTACCTTTGGACTGCCACTAAATCATCGACCCGGAAGGGAAAGACATGGCAGCCGCGGATTGGAGGAGCAGTTGCACTAGTTAACCAAGGGGTCATGATTGACGGTACAAAAGGGGGGCGTAGCGAAGTGATCTGTTCCTTGTTATGGTTAAGCTGAACCGGAAGGAAAGACTTGTGTTATTATCGTGAGTGTTTTGTTTTATCGTTATTAAATATACTGTTTGTTGTTATTTAGACGGATAACACGATCCGGATCGGTCACCAGAGGCCAGCACAAATCCAGACTACAATGCACTTTGTTTCACGAATAACTGTATTTGCACCATGAGCACTTTAGCACTCCCTGTGTGTTTGTGTTTTGTGTTACGTGTGGGTGAATTAAGATCAGGACTATTAGTTCAGGACCAACCCGTGAATTAAAACAGTGCAATACACGGTGCTGTATTGTCTGTTTCTCATTGTTATTGTTTACTGCCGTTTTGTCATCAGACTTTGGATTATAAAAGTAAATAACATTGTACCTGGATTACCGTTGTCTGTCTGTTCATTGATCAGTGGTAACTCTGTTAACCACTTTGCTACATTATTGTTAATACTTTTTTTTTTTTTTAATCCCTGCAATGCATTAGGCAAGTTCATACAGTAAAACAATATCCTTAATGTCATTTTTTCAATTCCTTGCAGTTTCAATAATTGTTGCTGCTTATTTTTACACTTGCACAGGACCTGTTGGAGCAAATTACGTTTTTCATTTTTTTGATCTCACAGGATTTGCCTGGTCCGTAGTCTGAGAACAGGTGGCCAGACAGTATCATCAATTATTCTCTTTCCAGACATACATTTAAGCTGAATCAGATCTGGCCTGAAATCAAATGCAAAGGCACCTTCTATACCATCTGGTAGGTGTGGAGTCTTATGATGTGTCCTGGGATTTCACTTTCAACTCTTCTGTGGTCCCTGTTAACCTTTCTCTTACAACCAAAGTACTGCAGTATTTCAGGCACAGAAACTTAAATTTGTCAAATGTTTCTTTTGTACAAATATATGTTTTGTCACAGACAGTTCTGGCTCGTCCCTTTTGTGCTATAAGTCAGTAGATCCTTTTGCATGGAAGGCCTCGCTTGCACAGGTGTGCGGTTCTTTGATGGACCCAGATTCAGTTAAAATGTGTTTGCCTACTGACGATGGGAATGAGAATGTAGAGATGGGAGCCCAGCTAACAAGATTTAAGTTTATGCAGGTATCAGGCTTTTAAAGACTGTCACCCACACCTGTGAGCAGAAACTGACTCACTGAGAGCAGAAACTGACCCAAGACTGTCACAGCTACTGGAAGCAGGCTGATTTTTGGGATACAAATTGAATATTTGTGAAACTGCAACAAATATTGTAATGACTGTAATGTGTTTTAGAAAATATTTTTAGCAGATGTGCACAGGCCTGTCGTGGTGTTCGTAGAACCAGTTAGAGCTGAGCCTGGTGCAGAGTTCGAATCCTGTTGGGAACGTGCTGAGTTATTAGACACAAATTGGATTATTTAAACTAACCTGTATTGATTGAAATAATATGATGTACTCTTTGTCAATAATTATAGTAATACTGTATATACTCCTTTCAAATAGATCTGTAAAACCAGTAGAAAATATTAGCAGTCTATGAAAGCACCTGCTGGAAGGAGTCAAACTTGGCAGGCTCTTTCATAAGGCCTTGTTAACATATTCCAGTTTTATGAGAAAAAGTAGCTTCTTTCGTTACTTTATTTTCATTAATTCATGTCTCATATTAATCAACATAAAAAAATTGGCAAAAGGCTAGGATGTCTTAAAACCTGCTTCAATTGAATTTTGTATGAACAGAGAAAGAGGTCAGACTTAATTCAGTAAATTAATATTACCATTTCTAGGAGCAACTCTTATACTGAAGTAACTGAATTAGAAATACATGTTATAAAATCCTTTAACGTTAAACTGTTATACAAATAACATTATTATTGTTGAAGGAACATTACAGTTAAAAACTAAAGAAGTTCAGTACTAACTGACACTGTCAGAATATTGTAATAATTGTACTGTTTTAAAAAATATAAAACCAGCATAAATAATATTGCAGCAAATTATGAACAGGTTACAATGATTTGAACTAAGAAAACTGAACAAGTGTTAATGTTAGAAAAAACGCTTGTCTGTGTGCCTTTGTCATTAGTGCACATATACTCTTGGAAGCCGGTCAGACTATTGCAAGTGGAAGCCTGTAACCTTGAAAGAAGCAGGCCTCTGGGGGAACTAAACACAGAGGCTAGGTATTGCAAATTAGCAAGAACAAAAGGGTAACCCTTTTTAGACAGAACGATATTTGAAACTAAAAAGACCTATTTGATTTAAAACTTTACAATGCATTAGTAAGACCTCACCTAGAATATTGTGTTCAGTTCTGGTCACATCGTTACAAAAAGGATATTGCTGCTCTAGAAAGAGTGCAAAGAAGAGGGACCAGAATTATCCCGGGTTTAAAAGGCATGTTGTATGCAGACAGGCTAAAAGAACTGAATCAATTCAGTCTTGAACAAAGAAGACTACGCGGCGATCTGATTCAAACATTCAAAATCCTAAAAGGTATAGACAATGTCAACCCAGGGGACTTCTTTCACCTGAAAAAAGAAACAAGGACCAGGGGTCACAAATGGGGATTAGATAAAGGGGCATTCAGAACAGAAAATAGGAGGCACTTTTTTTACACAGAGAATTGTGAGGATCTGGAACCAACTCCCCAGCAATGTTGTTGAAGCTGACACCCTGGGATTCTTCAAGAAGCTGCTTGATGAGATTCTGGGATCAATAAGCTTCTAACAACCAAACGAGCAAGATGGGCTGAATGGCCTCCTCTCGTTTGTAAACTATGTTTCTTATGTTTCTTATTTGATTGTGTTGTTACTAAGCATAGAGGTTTTAAATAAAGTATTCTGATCTAATAATAGATTGACAAAACTCTGAAGAGAAATATGTTTTAAGTATTTTGATCTAATAAGAAACATAATATGTAAACTAACAAGTGTTTTTGCTTGTTAAGGCTCTATTGTAATACAAATAGTCTGTAAAAGCAGGAACGAGCATTTAATTTAATCAATTTAAGAATGAGTTAATCTTCTTTCTCCAACTAAACAAAAAATCTTTTAGACATTACAACATCCATTACATTAAAGAATATAAATGTTTAGTTTATACAAAGGTTTTACTGCAATAAAAAAACAGGAACTGTTAAGTTGGAATATTTGACAAAGTGTAAATTGTATTCAATAACTTTAGTACACAAAAAACCTACAGAAAAATAGCCTTGCCCTTATCTGCTTGCAAGCAGAGCAGTGCTAGATATGGAATGTTCTTTTTGCTAGTCAAGTGAAATTTATTGTAGTCCAAAATTTCTGAGAATTTCCATAATGTAAACCAATGTGTTAATTATTTATTTTATTTATTATTTATTTTTTCTTAGCAGACACCCTTATCCAGGGTGACTTACAATTGTTACAAGATATCACATTATTTTTACATACAATTACATTATTTTTACACATTATTTTTACATACAATTACCCTTTTATACAGTTGGGGTTTTACTGGAGCAATCTAGGTAAAGTACCTTGCTCAAGGGTACAGCAGCAGTGTCCCCACCTGGGATTGAACCCACGACCCTCTGGTCAAGAGTCCAGAGCCCTAACCACTACTCCACACTGCTGCCCTAATGCTTCAAACTGAACTGCTTGCTGTTCCACAAAGTCACAATTTGGTTGACCTTTCCATGGCACCTCAAATCATGTTTTCATAAAGACCTTGGTTTTGTGTTTTTGAAAATAGTTTATTGTTAATGTGCTTGTGTTAGGAATAATTGTTCGAAGGGCCCATTTTAGTTACACACAATTTATAACAGTGCATTTTAAAAAAAATAGGATAAGTGGCTTTTTTCTCAGACCCTGCTTAGCACTAATCTTGGACTACCTTACCCAAGGTAACATTATACAGTCCAACACTAGTGCTCAGCAGGGTCTGTGAACCAGTCAAAGGTGTTGTGATTAAATGCTGCCAACATCTTAATGTACCACATAATTTCCGGTACACTGAGAAAAGGTTTTCAGTTTCTGTTTTAATAAAGTAATTAAACATCTGATATACCCTCAAGGGGAAACATTGCACGCTCAACGGTTGTGATAGATCTTGCTCTGTTGGGTTTACTTGTCAAATTTGACACTATACCACTGGAACGACTCTATTGAGATATTGAGCTGTCTTCTCAGGCTATTTGAAGGTGAGCCCTCCCCACATTCTGAAAATAGGACACAGTATGCATGTCATAGCTGTGAGTTACTGGGGTAATTTGACTAGATGTGACCTGTTTGTTCCCTAAATGATATTCCCTCACAATAATAAAAGTGCTGGTAATGTTCTTAGTTCTTAATCTGTTTTTGGTTTCACATAACACATTATTTCATGATCACTTCATCCAAACCACCTTTATTTCACAAGGAAAGTGACTGGACAGCTACAGCCTTTTCTGCCTGGCTGCGGTTCACATCAAGGTCATGCAAGCTTTATTGTGCTCTGTACTGGGGAGTACTATTATTAAGCAGACATGAAGTCAGTACAAAATATGCAGAGCACAAACACAAATTATCTCTCAAGGTCCCACGGGTGGTTTCATAAATATATTCAGGTTCACGCTGAAGCGTTATATGATAATCTCAAGTCCAACTCTTACAGTAACTAGACAAAAGTGTCTTATTGCTTCTATTGTGCATAGCCAATACAGTGTGTTTCTTATTGAGTGATGCACATTTAATGTGTCCCCTATGAACATAAGGTCATAGAAGGAGATACAGCCCTTTGTAAGCAAAATATTTAATTGAGGGTGAATTCGAACAGCTGTGCTTATAAAAATGAATGTGGGTAATTTTGTGAGCAGGGCCTATGGGGTAATGGATTGAGAGATTGATTAATGGCGTGTCCTTCATAAAAAAATTCTCACTTCTGCAACTCAGTGAAACATACAGTACTGTGCATACCAGAATTCTAGTTTGCTTGTCGGTAGGGTTATTTTTTTTGTATTTTTTTGTAAGTAAATGATGTGGTAGCTTTGTGGATTTATGAGGAGGTATTCAAGTTATTGTGATGACTGCATTGCCCATCTCTATCTTTTATTTTTCCATAGAGCAGACACACCCCACTACATGTTGTATTTCAACCACGGGCCATGCTCTCCCAAGGGGAGGAAAGTTAATTTTCATGCCAATGCAACTCTGCCAATGCTTGTGATAGCAATGACTTTACTGAGGACACCAAAACTCATTTGTTATAGGCCCTCAAGCTATAAATGCTATTTGGTCACTACCAGCTAAAAAAAGAAGCAAGACCCAGAGGTGAAAGGTTTTCATCACATTGCTATTTCACGGAGCCATTCACCTCAAAGGTATTTAATCAATCCATCAATGAGAAATGTACATAGGATGTATCAACAAGCAAACTCTTCTGAACTATTTATTGTGCAGTAGTTGTTCTACAGTAGGATCACTTAAATACCTTTAAGAACCCAACCATTATCACTACATCCAGTGACATTTTTTTTTCTCACATTTCAGTTAAAATGTTTTGGTTAAACTTTCTGAAAAAAAAGACAAATTCTAGCAGTACCACTTTTCTGAGGTCTTGCATTACCAGGTTTCTGGTATTCTGGAGGCAGACATGTCATTACTCTTCCCTTCCTCATCTTTTGTAAGTGGTATATCTTGAAATGAGAAACAGGAGGAGACATTACAGGAGTTATCAACAGCAGCACTGCCGCAGCATTCTCGCCTCACATTCTGTCAATGTCTATTGTTAGGAGGACAATCGGAGGTACTTTTTGTTCTTTGAAATGATAGATGCTGGTAACAAATAAAGATAAGTGTGATATATATTTGTTCAGATTTTGCATAACTTTTGTCATCTGAAATCAGTTTCCCAATAAATTGCTTATCTTTTCCCATAGCTTCATATTTCTACGTTATTTTATAACGTAGAAATTCAGGGTAAAATATTGGATATTATGTGGCTCACATTGAAGCTATTTACATGTGTTCAGATATGATTTGACTAGAAATTGAATAGAAATGCAGCATATGACCTTCTAGCTAGCTAGTTTTAAGGAAGTTATTGAGCTCTTTGCCGTTATCAAATATTGCAAGGGAGAAGGGTTCAATATGAATATGCAGTTAAGCTTGACAGTGACCGATCTAGATGTGCTTTGATTGTCAGCATCAGTAACATATTTATTATTATTTATTATATGAACATTTCTGTAAATGTACTGGTACATTTAATATGCTTAGTTGGTTTTAAAATGATTAACTACTGTAAAACAGGTCAGTGCAATCTACAATTATTAAAAACATCAAACTTAAATCTAGTATTACAGTCATAGTATGTTAAATACATTTTATACTCTGAATATTTTGGTCACTATGAAATGTACACAAAATGGCCTAGGAAACATTAACACACAATTATACAAAACACACATTAAACAGGTAAGAAATGTAATTTAGTGATAATGCAGATGGTATAAAGCTTCCAATTAAGGGGTGTAGTTTTAATGTTATGGTAATATCTAAAGATAGAGAACAATTGAAGCCAGAAAGATGACTGTGCAGCTCCTAATCAAATAATAATAAATCAAAAGATAAATGTACAGAGTTCTGGTGCAGCATGCCACTTGAAGCTGTACTCCTTTAATACTAACTTGAGTGAAAAGGTCATTATCAGAGATCGCCAATATGATCAGTCCCTTTACACAGCAGCCTCAACGAGAAGGGCAGCCTCAACGAGAAGGGCAGCCTCAATGAGAAGGGCAGCCTCAATGGCACTTTCTCCAGTGACCTTTAGCTGACAAATTATGTTTGTTTTGCAAATTCTGTTCAGCAAAGCTCGGAGCACAAACCAGAGCTGAAGCAATACATCATACTGTAACTATGACACCTTCATTTTCCTATGTGCAAATTGACTGCTCCAACTAGTTAACTCTTAAATCATTTGGTAGACCCCCCCTCTATGCCCCATGCCCCCAAAAGTGTTGCATGGTTTTAAATGAAATATTGCAAAGTGGTAGAGAAAGATGCTGTTGCTTCAATATTGAAAAGCTCCCTGTGGTTTCTTCATGTGAAAGACAAGAATTCCTATTCACTACCATTACCTTTAGCAATCAAATGAAGGTACATGAATTTGTTGTGAATGACGTATTCCGTCTTAGCTGTTACATGACTCCTGAGGAATGTAACCAGATTATTGTTTTTTCATCATTGTTATTTCCACAGAGTGGTATAATCCCAGTCGATTGGATTGAAGCTTTTCTTTTTCCTTTGAGACATTCTTTTTCATTTCACAAAATTGCTTTTGTAATGCAGCTTTCTCAAAAAAAATAAAAATAAATAAATAATAAAAAAATAAAAAAAACATACCGGATTACCCTGTATGTGTACCATGAGGTGCTAAAAATATTTTTCACACTGTAGGCACAGCCAGAATGAATACTCTCATTTTAACCCTCACCTTCTCTGTATTTATTACAAACTGTTACCATTATAATTATGCAGTGTGTGTCTCATCCTACAGACAACATTTAATGTTTATCTACATTTAGCTAGTTATTTTTCAAATAACAGACGTTCTATCCAGGAAAATATTTAGCACACATACTGCACAAATGTATTCCATATGTAAGCAAAAGAAATGCTTGAGTGGCAGTTTTTTTCCTAGGAAATGTGTGAATTAAGTCTGTTCTAGTGCAGGCTACTGATCTGCCTTTTTTAATATTGAGAACTATTGGGACCAGCCAGTGTGTGTGAATGCAGGGGACGGAGTAGCAGAGCTACAGCAATCCTGGGGGTGAATCTTTAAAATGTGTCTGCCTCATCAGGCAATAGACCTACCCATCGATTTCAATTACTGACAATCTCACTACATTTGATACAGTAAGTATCCAAATTCAGCTCTTTCTGATCGCCACTGAACGTGTCTTGTCCTCCAATTAGGCTTTTACATTCTCTCTCCTTCCACCATTGAACCGATTTGGTTAGAATCCACTTTTACCCACATTCCACTGTCATACCCCACAAATGAAAGACCCATTTCTACTGTGCGTTTTGTGGCGCTGACACTGATCTGAGCCGTGAAACTACGACACGGCAAGATATCCGAGTTTGGCCCAGGGCTGATGCAGGTCTTGGGCGGGGCACCAGGTTTCAGCCATGGTGCATAATCAACCAGTGTTCAGAATGTGAGAGTTTTTGCATTGACTGTTTTAATTATTTATTACTTTTGTATTATGTGCTGTTTTATTGGTATTAAAATTAAAGGAATAAGAAATATGAAGGTTAAGTTCATGAAAATAGCTGTCTGAAAGATGCATTTCTTTTTGCACCTTTGTTTTGTGTGTTTAGTTTTTCTATTATGTATTATTTGAGATTTGTGTGTGATTTGAAAGTGATTTGTATTTTGTTTGATTTGTTTTAGCGAGACTGTGAGCTACCATCACCCATTTTCTTGAGTTCTATTAATTCTTCATTACAATCTATAGTTTTCATGAGCAAGATTTGTGGTCTGTGCTTTAACAGCTGTGCTAACTTTCTTGGATACTGATTAAATAAACTGAGAATTATTTTACACTATCGTCTAGGCCTTTGTTTATATGCTCTTCAATGTTTTTTTTTGTTTTTTGTGCTACAGTAAATATTAAACAAAATATACCCTATATTTAATCACACCCATATTTGTACTCATGTTTACTTGCTTTATATTTTGTAAAAAGAAAATTGTCACATCTCTCTCATCCATGGCAAGACACATAGCAATCTGTAATATTTTAATTTTTTCTTAGAAGAAAAATTTGCAAACAAACACGTACTTATAAAAGGGAGTCTTTTAGATGTGGGTAGATATAATTTAATTGTCTATTATTATATCATTATTCCATTCACAAAAGAGTATTTTACTGGGTTAAAAAAATCTAATTAACAAATTGATGAATGGTATTAGAAACAATTATGCTGTAATATATATATATATATATATATATATATATATATATATATAAAAATCGCTAACACCAACATTTCTATATAAAAGAAACCTAAACCTTCTGCCAGTTGTGTTGTCAATTCAATGCTTGTCTTCTTTCTATTCCTTAAGGATATTATCTTAAATTATTGCTCATCCTTGTTAAACAGCTTTTTGTGTTATCCAGTCCTTTGTTTGTCAATTACAGATGATGTTTCACTATACTTGTCGATTATGCTTCGGATACCACACCTTGAAAATCAAGTGATGCGAGCTATTTCACTTTTTTTTCCTTCTTTATGCAAATCAAGGTTGTTATAATAGTAGAAAACACTAGTGGAGGCTTTGAGTAAATTGTTGATGCTCATAATGCATCAGCGTAGAATAATGCTACATGTCTAAGACTTTTGCACAGCAGTGTATATATTTTTAAATTTAAACATGCCTACTGGCGCAAGCATTTAATGTTGCTGGTGCTATATGAGGTTCCCTTGCTACTTATGGGTTGGGTACTCAGTGTAAACTATTTGTTGACTCAAGTGGTCAGTGGTCTGTAGCTACGAGTTTTGGTTTCTTGCTAAGTTTCGATTTCTTGCTAAGTTTCAAAATTAGAATGAGCTCAGTATCAGCTTAGCTGACATTCACAATAGCAATGTAATATGACACTAGTTTTGTTTCTTGTTTAAACATGTGATGGTTTAGGTCGTTCTCTTTCAAACAAAAGTACAGCTCGTGACAGTACTGCTGTGATCTGCAGCAGCTCAAGATAGGGATACTTTTGAAATTTGGAGCAGTTCATTATGGAGTAAGTATACATGCAGTATTTATACAGTGTTTAATGGAATGCGTCTGTGTGTAAAATGCTTTTCCTTTTCTGAGCTAATATGTTTTTTCAGATGTTACAATAATAGGCTCATACTTTAAAATAGCACCAATTTGTGATGAATCAATGTTCATAAGGGTTCAAGATTAATATTAATCTGTCTGTTTTTCAAAAGCTTTTTTGTTGGATAAAATGTTTTAATATGTACTCTATACATAGTTTAATGACCACACATTAACATGAAAAATGCAAATCAATTACTTTGTATGAATTTAGTATAAACTCAAAAATGAATGTTAGTTAAAAACTAAATATAATTGAAATCACTCACACAGTGGTCCAATTTTATTGATTTAAACTAAATACTGCTTCCTTCAAACCAGCTCTAAAGTGGAGCTCTTGCCACTCAGTGTTCAGTGAGCACGGAGCTGATTAAATGCTCCAGGCTGGGGATATAGATAGGTCTATGGTATCTAGACGTGCTGCTGTTCATAGTATACCAACTAAGTGTACTCAATACTAAAAGAACTCTGGCACAGTATTGAGGTATATTTGGTTGATCTAAACAGTAGTAGATTTAAATAGCTTAAATACCTCCTGCGACAGGGATGGCTGTAGTGGTGACATCAGGCCTGAATGCAGGAACGAAAACAAAGAAACAAGTATTGCGGTGCCGTTTATTTAAACAGAAAGAAAATAAAATATTTTAACAAATAAAAGACACACTCGCTCACAGAGCGAAAATAAAACAGTTAAACAAAACACAATCTCGAACCCAAAACACATAGATCGGTCAGGCTGTGCAGTAGCCTTCACTGACGCAGATTTCTTTTTAGTTTCGTTTTCTTTTCAGTTTACCTCGCTCTTGTTCGTCCTTCCTAGAACACCCGCCCAGAGTGCAGAGAGATGCAGGTGGCTATCTCCCGATTAATCACTTAATTAATTTGGGAGATGGCCACCTTCTACACAAGGTTTTTAATTACTACTGGCAGAGGACGAGCTGCCGACCTCGCCTCTGCAAGAACACATTTAAATAAAAATAACAAACGCACGGCTACACCGTCATTTAAAATTACAAAAATACATATAAATAAATAAATAAATAAATAAATAAATAATAATAATAATAATAATAATACAACAACAAAACAAATACAAAATAATAAATTGCCCAAGGGCGGAGGGGTACCCCGCTCCTCGCCCTGTCACACCTCCCTGTAACTCTGTATTAGTCATCCTGGTGTGTTCCCTGGGGTGATTTGACCCCATTAATTAGAGTTATTAAAGGCAGCACAACAATGCAAACTGCAAAATGCAAAATACTTTTCTCATGCAAACAAAATACTCCTTGCAGTGAAAGTAAAACAAACATGGCAAAGAAGAAATATGTGAACGCAAATGATATAAAACTACATACATTGAATAAATAATAAATAACCAAAACAAAACTCTTCAATCAAGTGAAGAAAATGTAATAAAATAAATAATTACATACCATATAGGGTGGTATGTAGTTCCATGCAATAAATATTCCATGTTTATGATTATACATTTTTAATGTTTTACAGTTTGAACCAAAAGAATGCCTTAGAAAACACACTTCTGCAACTAGAGTGTCACTTCACATGGGATTTGGTAACGGAAGACACTGACATTGAATATGTGGAAGAGAGACTAAAAAATCAAATACAGGTATCTCTAGGTAAAAATAAAGGGACTGGGCACTCATACAACCAACTGGCTTATGTGAAGCACCTGCAGGGGTTAAATGAAGAAGCAATACAAAATCTAGAAAAAGATGAAGAAATTACAAGGAAGGACCACGGAGATGAATTTGAGAAGCTGGTCATTGTCACTTATGGAAACTTTGCCTGGGTGTACTATCACATGGGTGAGATCACCAAAGCCCAGAGCTACCTGGAGAAGCTGGAAGACATTTGCAAGAGGTTGTCCATCACAGCCCTTCCCCCTGAAGTGTATGGGGAAAAGGGATGGTCCTTATTGAAGTTCTCCGCGAAACATAGCAAGAGAGCCAAAGAATGTTTCAGAAAAGCCCTCAAGGAAGAACCAGGTGATAAAGAATGGAACGCTGGGTATGCCATTGCACTGTATCGCCTTGGGGGTTCTGAATCAGATGACTCAGCTGCACTAGAACAGCTAAGGTGTGCACTAGAGCTTAACCCAGAAGACACAATGATTATGGTATTCCTGGGAAATAAATTAAAGCAATGTAAACAGGAAAAGGAAGCTCTGGAGTATATTGAGAAAGCTCTGAAGATGTCACCAGAAAACCCCCAGGTAATTCACCACGTGGCAAAGTTTTTCAAAGAGCTGGGATTGTTGGATAAATCCTTGGAAATTTTAAAAGGTGCACTGAAACTGTCACCTGATGAATGGCTTCTGCACCACCAAATAGCCCTCTGTTATAAATGGAAAATAAATGACTGGATAAGGGAAACAGGTTATTCTCATAATTATAGCGTTGAGCTGAGAAACCTTATCCAGCTGTGCATTTCTCACTTTGAAACAGTGGTGAAGCATAAACCATTTTACGTGTATCCTCAGATGGATCTGGCAGAAATGTATGCAAAATCCAGAAACATCAAAAAGGGAGAAGAAATATTTCAGACTTTATTTGGTATTCCTGATATGAAGCCACAAGAGATACAAGCTCTGCATCGACATTATGGAAATTTCCATTTGAATTACAACAAATCTGAGTCGGATGCCATCAAACACTACAAAGAAGGGTTAAAGATACAACATCCTTCTAAGGAACGTGAAATGTGTTTTTACACACTGAAGAAAACTGCTGATAAACGCATCAGGAAGAATCCCCAAGATGGAGAAGCCTTTGGCATTCTGGGGTTTATTCATAAAATGAAAGCCATCGAGTTCTGTGAGAGGGTGTTGCAATTTGACTGTCACAATAAAGAATATCAGAATGTTCTCTCTCTGCTGACGAAGACACTGAATTAGTCTTTCCTTTAACTGAGCATTTTGAATGTACACTGATGGCTAAACTATGCAAACACATAAATTATCTAAGTGTCTAGATCACTATAACCTATATACACAATCCTTCAACTTAACTTTAACAAACATTAGATATAGGAGGGTGTTGTCAGTTGGGTATAAAAAATGCTCTCCTTTAAATGACTAAATAGCACCTCCCTGGAGACTCACATGAACTGTAGATGTTTGATTTCTTCACAGTGGGCTTTATTCCCATACCTAAAAAAACCTTCTTTCTCTGTTAACAAGCTCAAAATGCACCAATGCAATGTCAAGTGTAATGTGGAGAAACCCTTGTAAGAGAAGGGAATGCTGAACTGAGCAATAATGCAATGTATCAAATCTGAAATATTATGACTTTGAAATCTGGTTCAGTTAATAAACTTTTGTTTTACTTTTTTATTAACAATATAAATCTTTACATGGGGAAAATTAACTGAACACTGTTTAAGTAACAGCATTATTGTCTATTCTATAACTCTGATTAACAAATATGTGTTCTTACATGGCATAGAATGTATGTATACTTATATACTATACAAAGTACTTTGCAATTATTAACCAGAAATAAACAATTGAGAATTGTAAAAAATAAAATAAAAAGGGATCCTATGTGCACATTTTTTTTTTCTTATTCCTTCCTTATTGTTTGTAACTGAGGCTTGCTTACAAAAATTCTCCTTATAATCTGGATCTTCCAGGGAACTGCATTTCCCTCAAAATCATAATTGATGATATTTCAAGAGTTAATGGTTTAAAATATGTACCAAATCACATTGGGCAGCTGCAGAATGTCATGCTGGAAGTACAGGTAAAATGCAGCAGTTATGGAAAAACCCATATAGAGTAGCCACTCCATTAGCTTGTATGGCCAGTGGCTGAACATGCCAATAATAAGACATTCTAGATATTTTCATCCTTCTTTCTTAAAACTAGAATCACAAGAAATCTGATATTGCTGTTATGTAAAACATGTGATGGTGCAGAGTCTGGCATTAAAAATGAAAGGGAAATACAATTTGATGACCTAATGGTAGGAGGGTTTTTTTTCCTGATACCATATAATTTAAGTTTGGCCAGTAATGTCAGGATTTGCTTGTTATACCATGTTGGACAAATACATTCTCATGAAGTCAACCAACATTTTGAAAATATAAAAAAAGCTGTGTGGAGTGAACTTGAAAGCAAATATTTAGATATTTTTCCACCTGAGATTGCCACCACTAACCTTCGACCAGATATTGTCTTGTGGTCTGGATCAGAAACTGCGGTATGCTCAACTAGCTGCTGAAGCGGAACAGCCAGGATGGAGAGTCCGGGTTTACCCAGTGGAGGTGGGTTGTCGAGGATTTGTGGCACAATCTACAACCCAGTCTCTCAGAGATGTCAGATTCAGTGGCCAAGAGTTGCGTCGCACAGTGAAGAACTTATCTGAAGCAGCAGAGAGGAGCAGCAACTGTCTGTGGTTGAGACGGAAAGATTCTGGCTGGGGATCTCAAGCACAATAAGCTGGGCTGAGTTGAGCGGGGGATGGAGGGGGGTGATGCTGGGATGCCAGAATCACCGTTGAGCCCTCTTGAGGTGTCGTGGGCTAGTCGATGAAACACTGAGGATGGAAGGTGCCCACTTGAAGACCCCAGAGATGTACCCTACTTTGCTCAATCCAGACGGTTGTCATGCTGATGCGCTGGGGAGACCGCACTGTGGTTGATCCCCGGAGCCAGCATCGCAGCCGTTGTGTGTGCTGATGCGCCAGGGAGGCAAATAAACTGATCCCTGGAGCCAGCATTACACTTTAGCCATCAACACCAGACAGAAGGAAACGCAAATGGATGGAGACACAGATGGATCACATTAGTTTACTGTAAAGCTACGTCTTAGTTGGTGCTTATCTTGGCGAGAGCCGAGTTCAAATCAGCATGAAGTTTTAACATCTACTCTCGTGTAATGGAAATCAATAGAGCTACGTGTTACTTTAGCTAATGCATTTCTGCCAATGTCTAAAGCTACCTGCTTTACAGATAAAAGCAGCTAGGATATATATATCCTGTTTGAGATTTTGAGAGAGAATATTGCTTTGTGTTTTAATCTACTGTCAATAACAGTAATCAGATTTTTCATTTGTATTTTGTACAGATGTGTTACCAGGTGAGGTGTTCTAGTTTACAAAACATCTGTTTTTTAACTAATGTGATTTATTGATACATTACTTGAACTATGAATAGTTAAACTTTGTGTTATACTTTCTCTATACTATAATTGGGTCACAACTGCTAAGTCTGTTTTTTTCTTGTTTGTTTTAGAGAGAGAGAGAGAGAGAGAGAGAGAGACAGAGAGAGAGAGAGAAGAGAGAGAGAGTTTCTGATAAAGTATGTTACTAATAATAAAACCAGATGTAATTTATAATAAAAACCAACCTCCAAATGAATTAGTCTGATTCTCAAAATATCAGTTAATAAATTGCCTCTTTACCAGTGCAGCCCAATAGGGCATAGTGAAATTATTTCATTATGACATTGTGGCAGATGCTTCCATTACCTCACTATGACATTCATGGTTCTGATGTCAACCATGTTTCATCCCAAAAAACCTAAAACAGGGGTGCAAAACACAATTCCTCAAAGACCATTTCAGACCAGGTCTTTGTTCAAAGCAGGCTCTAAATTAGCTAACTGACCCTTAACAATGAACTATACCCTACAGCAGAGCTGCCCAATCACAGACCTGGAGGGCCATTGCACTCCAAGTTTAACAGGTAACATGCTATAATGAAATACTTTAGGGTCTGGATGGAGTTTTAATTGGTTGACTTAAACAATTTAGAACAGGTTTGGAACAGAGACTAGAATTGGAAGAACCAGAGTCCCAGTTATTAAATTGCTTCTGAACAAAAACTAATAGACAATGACATTCTCTGCAAATGTAATTTATTCTTATATCCAGAAAGCATGTTTGTAGATATCATTCATGGGCATTGCTACACTCAAATTTTTCAGACAGTCAATATAGATTTAAAACTCATTTAAAGTTCATATTTAACTAAATAGCACTGTACATTCAAATTTAGCAAGCTTGACTGTCTGTTCAGTACATTACACAATTTCATGCATTAAGAATTTTTAGCTTGTCACATACATTTTTAAAGCTTTTTAGCTTGTCACATACATTTTTAAAGTTCTGTCTTTAACTGTTTTTGCATATTACTTTCTGCTGTCAATATCTTGCATTGTTTCTTTTTTAGAGGTTTTGAGTTCTTCTTGTGTTGCTTTTGTCTTTTCTACCTGATTCTCCTTTGCAGGCACTTTGGTCTCCACTGTGTCGATCATCTCCTCCTTGCTCAAGTTTTCACTTTCATCAAGACCATTCTCTTGTGTTGTGGATGTGACATTTTCTTCTGTCACCTTTTCTTCTGGCTCTATCTTTTCATCCATGTCATCTGTCAAGAGTTTGTTCTCTTTTACAGGGGTTTCCTTTGGAGATGGCACTTCTTCCTCCACTGTTTTTTTTTCTTTGGAATCACTGATCTTTTTTTCATCTGCTTCAGTATCTGGGCTCTCTGGACATTCTTGTACTTTCTTTTTTTGTGGAATCAACTCTGTCTCCTTTAAGTGCTCTGTCTTTTCCATATCAGAGCTGTAAGCAGGTTTCTCCTTTCTTGGAGACATCTCTTGTGGTTTTGTTTCTAAGTTAGTGTGAGTTTCTGTGCTCTCCTTTAGCTCAGATTTGAACTGTCTTGCCTCCTCTGTGCCCTCTGTAGATTTGTAGTCTTTCTTGGAAAGTTGTTCATCTTTTCCTTCACTTAGTATTGTAATGCTGTCCTTTATATTTTCCTCTTTTGGAGACAGTGGTAATTCAGGCTTTTGGTCTTCCTCTAAATCTGCTTCTTTTCCTTCCTCTAGAACTTTGTCTGCTTTTAACTCTTCATCTTCTGGGGTTGCTTTCTCTTTGGGTTTGTCAGACATCAGAGCAACATCTACTTTCACTTTACTAACCACCTCCTCTTTTTGAATTTCTTTGGTTTCGACATTGGTATCTGTGGTTGCTTTCTCTTCAGGTTTGACAGACTTCAGCACATCTTCTATTATCAATTGGCTTGCTGTCTCCTCTTTTGGCAGGTCTTTAACTTCCACCTTGACGCCTGTGAATACTTTCTTTTCAGTCTTTTCAGGTTTCAAAGTGTCCTCTTCTGCGGACTTTAATTCTTTTGCTTTGATATCAGGCGTTGTTTTCTCTTCAGGTTTGCCAGGCTTCGAAGCAACATCTTCTGATTGCAAGTGGCTCATTGTCTCTTTCTGAAGGTCCTTCAGTTCCACCATGATATCTGCCTGTACTTTCTCTTCAGGTGTGTGTGGTTTTGAAGCATCTTTTTCTTCAGATTTTGTCTGGGGGACCACCTTCTCTGTAATAAGATCCTTGGGTTCCAATTTGACATATGTGGTTACCTCCTTTATAGTCTTCTCAGGTACTGAATTCTCTTTTTCTGATTTTAATTCACGCACAGTCTCCTCTTTTGGAATGTCTTCTTGTGCTGCTTCAATATCTGGGGTTGTTTTCTCTTCAGGTGTGCCAGGCTTTGAAGCAACATCTTTTGATTCCTGTTGGCTCATCGACTCCTCTTTATGAATATCCTTCGGTTCCACCTTGATATTTGCCTGTGCTTTCTCTTCAGGTGTGTGTGGTTTTGAAGCATCTTTTTCTTCAGATTTTGTCTGGGGGACCACCTTCTCTGTAATAAGATCCTTGGGTTCCAATTTGACATATGTGGTTACCTCCTTTATAGTCTTCTCAGGTACTGAATTCTCTTTTTCTGATTTTAATTCACGCACAGTCTCCTCTTTTGGAATGTCTTCTTGTGCTGCTTCAATATCTGGGGTTGTTTTCTCTTCAGGTGTGCCAGGCTTTGAAGCAACATCTTTTGATTCCTGTTGGCTCATCGACTCCTCTTTATGAAGATCCTTCGGTTCCACCTTGATATTTGCCTGTGCTTTCTCTTCAGGTGTGTGTGGTTTTGAAGCATCTTTTTCTTCAGATTTTGTCTGGGGGACCACCTTCTCTGTAATAAGATCCTTGGGTTCCAATTTGACATATGTGGTTACCTCCTTTATAGTCTTCTCAGGTAATGAATTCTCTTTTTCTGATTTTAATTCACGCACAGTCTCCTCTTTTGGAATGTCTTCTTGTGTTGCTTCAATATCTGGAGTTGTTTTCTCTTCAGGTGTGCCAGGCTTTGAAGCAACATCTTTTGATTCCTGTTGGCTCATCGACTCCTCTTTATGAAGATCCTTCGGTTCCACCTTGATATCTGCCTGTGCTTTCTCTTCAGGTGTGTGTGGTCTTGAAGCATCATTTTCTTCAGATTTTGCCTGGGTGACCACCTCTTTGTTCTGTAATTTGACATCTGTGGTTACCTGTACAGTCTTCTCATGTTCTGAATTCTCTTCTTCTGATTTTAATTCACGCACTGTCTCCTCTTTTCGAATGTCTTCTTGTGCTGCTTCAATATCTGAGGTTGCTTTCTCTTCAATCTTCTCAGGTTCTGAAGCACCCTCTTCTTCTGATTTTGTTTGGTTCACCACCTCCTCTTTTAGAATATCCTTGGATTCCACTTTAACATCTGTGGTTATTTTATCTTCAGTTTTTGAAGTCTCTTCTTCTGATTCAAATGGACTGGTCATCTCCTTTGGTTCCATGATATCTTGTTCCTCAGTGTGTTCATGGATTTCTTTCTCTGCTGTCTTTTCCTCAAGAGGGCTTTTCTCTTCTGGCTTAATTTCCTCCTCTGCGGTGATGCTTTTCTCTTCAGATTTATCTTCCTTTTTCTTTATTATAGAACTCTCCTTTTTTTGGTCTGTTTTTTCTACTTCTTTTTCCTCTTCGGTTTGGTCATTTGAAGTCTGTTCTTTTTTTGGCTCTTCACTTTCATCTATTTCTGGTGTCACTTCACTGGGTAGTGATTTTGGTTCTCCGAAAGGTTCATCTTCTGGTGCCTCTTCTGTTTCGGTTTCTGCTACATCTGTAGGTTCCTTTGTGATTTCTTCCACAATAGTTTTCTTCACATCCTCAAAGGTTTCTACTTGATTAGGGCTCTCTTCTTTTGCTTCTTTCTTATCCTTGGTGTCTTTTGCATCAACCACATCATCTTGGGAAGTTTCTATCTCTTCTATAGCTTCAGATGCAACTTCATTTTCAATTGCATCTTTGTCACCTTTTTTAACTGCAGTTTCCTCCTCATCCCCAGGTTCAGATGAGGTCACTTCTTGTTCATCTTCCTTGTGTTTCTCTGCTTCTACAGTGTCCACTTCCTCTCCATCCTCTTGTGCCTCTCCATTGTCAGTTGTTGTTTCCACCTCATCCTCTGGACTCTCCTTTTCCATCCTTTCTTCTTCACTCATTATTTCCTCTGTATCAGTGTCATCAATCTCTGACATTTCCCCTTCTTTGGTTGTTTCTGTGATGATCTCCTCAACAAACTTATACTGTGGCTCCACCTTCTTAGTGGTAGTTTTCTGCCTTGTGAAACTTGGCACAGTGTAGACAGAGGATTGTCTGTACTCATATGATGCAGGAACATGGCCTGCAGCAACTGAAGAAAATCTTGTTTCCTCACCTTCCAAAAGTTTCCTGAGAAAAGAAATTGAATTACTGAGGTGTGGAAAGGTGTGGAAAGTTTTTTATATTTAAAAAAGCATTTAAAATGATATCCTCACTGTATAACATATTGCATTAGATACCAATGGTCAATATACTTTTACCTGTATATATATATATATATATATATATATATATATATATATATATATATATATATATATATATATATATATATATACAGGTAAAACATGAATGGCAATATATATGTATGGGCAATATAAATATGGGCAAAAGTAAAAGTGACACATATAGAATATTGAAAGAAAAAATAACAATAGTATGTGATGTTTGTAGGAAGAGTATGCATTAAGTAACTTGAGCTTGTATAATGTATAATGTATCTACTGCTTAAAAAGTAACATTTAAACCAATAGGACCGTATTTTGAAACATGTACAAATTGGCAAAGGCAAATGTCTCAAAGGAGTGTATATATATATATATCTATTATATATTGTCACTCTGGTGTACGCTGTTGAAATGCAGAATGACTGGAATGCCTCATTGGGTGTGTCCTTTGTCTATTTATACATATAAAAGATACAATGCAAGACAGTGAAAGCAAAATGTAATATGGTAAGAAAAAGGTAAAGATAGAACTTAAAAATGCATGTGACAAATAAATGACTTTTGCATGACAAGTCCCAATGGTATATACAAGCAACCTCCTACATTATAGTGAAAGGCAACAATGTCTGTGATCTTCCAGAAGCCACCTAGGCAGCTTTGTGAGTAGATATAAAGACTGTTCCCTTGTACCCAGAGTTCTGTAATGCCCCACCAAATCTTTGTAAACCTCTTGTTGCTAAGCTGGGAATATTGATAACTATTTTAAAAGAGGGATTTATAATAAATGCATCAGTAGAGACAACCAAAATAAATGAATCAGTAATTCCACAAAAACAAACATTGTAGATCATATAACCAATATAAAAGTACCTATAGGAAGCAATCTCCACATCTAGGGCCATTTTGACATTCAGAAGATCCTGGTACTCCCTCAGGTGGCCAGACATATCATACTGTGTGTGTTTAAGCTCATGCTCCAGCTGTTGGATAGCATCCTGTAAAAATATAAACATTTGATCAGCAGTTGTAACACTGTCAAATGAGTGCAGGGATAATAGCTAATTTAATCTATTTATGGAAATACAAATCTATTGAGGGAGGTATAATATTGGTAAACAGTATTCCTTTTATTGACTTGATTTTAAAGTGCCAATTGACAGGCTTTTCCTATAAACCCATATACAATAAAAACTCACAGACAAACACACACTGCCATTGAGCTGACAAAAAATTGACAGGCTTTTCCTATAAACCCATAGAATACAATGTAAAAAACATTGTACCAAACAGCTAGATTTTACTGTAATTCAAATTCCCATTAGTACAATTCTTTCAGAAAGAGAAAATACACCCCATGAAGTCAGTGGTTTAGGGGTTTCTAAATAGCGTATAGCTATGTTCTGTTCATATAGCTATGTTATATTCGTTTAGAATGTAATTGAAGTTTTTGCCTTTCAGAAAAGGTTTTTAAAAATAACAATTTGAGTAAAAATCTTTGAGAGCATGAACAGTGTGTAATGTTGTTTAAAAGGTTACATTAACGTTATTAAATTGGTACATTAAAGTACACTACACAGTAAATATTACCTGGTTCAACTGTAATTTGTGTCCAATTTGCAACAGTGGCAAATCTCAATAAAAAATACAATTCCAAACCTCACTTTAAAAAAAAAAAAAGCTATTATAGAGAAATTACATTCTTTGCTGTATTAGTTGGTAAATAATTATCTAAAAAGAAGCAGCAATAGATATTGATAGCGGCACACATAATAAACAAATAAATATAAAGTATCCCTTTAACTGTTTGATGTATTATATTTATTGTATTATTAATTCTACATTAACAACAAAAATAGAAATAGAATACTTGACTGCATTAAACAAACGAGTCAATAATACATAGAAATACTAAATAATAATAAGTTATCTACATACATATAAACAAGATATTACCTGGTAATGACTGATTTCTGCATCGTGCCTCTCTTCAAGGGCACCGAGTTGCTTCTCTAAAGATTCCCTGGTGCCTTTAACTGTCTCCAGCTCTATGGTTTTTGACTGCAGTTGGCGTCTGTGCTCGTGGATGTGTTCTCTTCTGACTTGGAGTGCTTCATTATTCACTTCAGCTGCTTTTGTCAGTTTAGCTACCCTGGCCCTGAAACATTCCTCTGCTTGTTGCCTGTTGGTATTGGTGTGATCTTCAAGCTGGCTTCTGATTTCCCTCAAAGCCGCAGTGATGTCTGGCTTTCCAAAGTCTTTCATATCGACAGTAACTTGCGCATCGTGGATTTGGGCCATCATTTCCGATACCTCTTCTTGGTGGTTTTTCTTTAAGAAAAGTATTTCTTCCATCAGAGAGTGAGCTTTTTTGTCCAGTTCCAGTTTGGACAGCTGTGCGTCATTAATATCTTTCTTCAATGTCATAATGCTGGCCTCAGTGTCTGATCTACTGCGTGCTTCCTCTTCATATCTCCCCCTCAAAAGGTGAATATCTTCCTCCAAATGATGATGCTCGAGCTCAATCTGAGCCTTTTGAGAGGTAATTTCACCGACAAGCTCTCTTAGAGCTTTGATTTCAGGATCGTAAACTTCAGACAGCGAGGACAGGGAAACTTGCTTTTGCCTTAGTTCCTGAATCTCATTTTCCAAAATGTTGTTCTGGCTTTCAAGATGACGAACCTTTTCGATAAAGCCTGCAAAGCGGTCGTTAAGCCCCTGGAGAAGCTGCTTCTCGTTTATATTCGGCACTTTAAACGGGTTTACAAGGTCTGTGCTATCAGTGGATCTGAGAACAGGAGAACTGTATTCTTTTTTACGCATCAGACTGCACTGTTTGAATGACCCAGACGACCCAGTGCTGAGAGAGCTCCTGGAAAACTGCACCCCTGTAGAGGACGATCCGAGGTTTTTAGGCTGAAATCGGAGCAAGTCACCTCGTGCCCTCCTATGCGGAGAGCTCGTGAGATATTCCATGCCGTAGCTCATCTTCGAGAATACCCAACCGCGGTGCCAGTGTGCAGGATGAGAGCTGTGGCTGCTTTTATACTCTCTCGGAATCTTGCGTTGCAGAATGGAACTGCCCAAAGTGCTGAAACAGATCAGCTGTAGAATTGGTAATGAGCCAGCTCCACGCGTTTGCAAGAAAACTGTAGATCCGGTCAATAATGTAGTCAAACGTTTAACAAGCACCACCTTATAATAAGAATAACTATAACTAGATCTAATAGTGTGCGGTAAATTAAAATATAATTTTAGCAAAGCCATGAAAAAAGTTAGATTGTTCATAATATATTAATTACAGCTACTCTTCTTTTTTAACCATGTTTGCTATTGTTTTAAATCTAGATGGACATGAACTTTTGTTGTATTTCATCCAGTGTTCTGGACAATCAAATACATTGTAAAGACGGTTTTTTTTATCTTTTCTATGACGCTTGTGATAACCTTAACCTTGCTCACCCATTTATATATAAAATAAATACAGTACAGTAGAAGTTTCAACAGAGCTTGAATTCGAAATCTACAACATACTATTTGTATAAGCTCATGTCTATTTAATACACACCAATATATTATTTTTGTTCATTCTATTTGTATGTGAAATTAATGGCACTTGTAGCGATTCAAACATCAATAACTACATAATATAAAATGAGTGTTTATGAATTCACAATTATTTAAAAGTGATTAAAACATTGGAAAGGAATATAAGTAGAAATATTCAATAATCTGTCAGGTCATTTTGTAAAGGTCGTTTTCGAGACAATATAAACCCATCAGGCAATGTTCCTCAAAATCCCAGTGTCTCAATCATTACACTTTACAAGCAGAGAAAGATTGGATGACACAGCAATGCCTCTTTATAAATGCTTATGAATTTCAAGTGGTAGTTTATAAACAGCACCAATGTGCTGGAGTTATTTCAGGATGGCAGCATTGCAATGCACATCTAACTAGCAATAAGCTTCAACGTTAATCAATTTAGTGGTCTTCTGTAGAAATCCGACCTACAAACCACTGGGTAATTATTTCAACAATTCAAAGACAGCTCAGCATTTCATGACACTGGATATTAATAATGTACACTACTAACCATTTTAAATGTAGAACATGTTCTTAGCAAAATGCAGCGAAGCATGGTAGTCCTGTAAATAAAAATGTCAGACAAAAGTTCTCTGTAACCTCTTACATATTTCAATATTGTAAAAATCATCAGAAGAATTCACAGATATTCAACAGCTCTTGAAGCTACCCACTACTCCCTTGTGAAAATGTAATATTTGAAGTGTTGTATGCTTTTGATATAAATGTATTGTACCTTACTAGTTTAAAGAAAGCTTTCAGTTTGCACACCTTACTTTCAGGTAGCCTGTTGCACTTGCTCTTCCAAGTATAATTATTCCTATATAATTATTTTAAGTAAATTGTAGTACTGTTCTATCAGTGCTTTCTTTATAATCCTGCATTATTATAAGCTACTTTTGCACATGTCTTCTCCAACATAATCATTCATTTATATTCCTTTAAAATGCAATCACATTCTCTAATTCTTGGTCCCTAATGGGAGCTTGTTTGCAATAATGTGTGTTTTTTGTAACAAGAAAGGCTGTCTAATCTTGCCAGCACTCCAGGAGGTGTGCAGCAGTTGACTGACTGCAATATCAACACTACATTCTAGTTCAGTGAGATAAGTACATCAAAATCCCTTTTCAAAGCTTTGATACAGTGTTGGATGTTATCTCAGGTACAATGGTTAGCATGTTTCCCCTTTGATTCGCGCTACTGAAAGGGCAGAACTGTGGGTTTCTCTGAGACTTCTGATTTCCCTAGTTTTATAATTTTAACAGAAAGTTAAAAGCACTATAATACACTGAGTTTGTAAACTTGTAAGCTGTCACTCATATAGAATGGGACTAAACTTTTGCTTCTCGAGTAAACTCCACTGCATTTCTTTGATTTTATTGCTAAATTCTTACTAGTTTTGGAAAATGAACAGTTTTCCACTTTGAAAAAAAAATTATGCAAACTTTCTACTGGAACAAAGGCTTAGTAAATATGAAACAACTGGTTTTCTTGTGATCAGTTCTCCTACTTGACCACTCTACAAAAAGAAAAAAAGGCTGCTAAAACAGATAAAGACTGCTCTTTAGAGCAAAAAAATAGTGTTATCTCAGGTGTCTCCAAATAGATTAAAATGACCCAAGTAGGCAATGGTAAATGTTTACTCTGGTAGCACTGCCTGCAGCTTTGATTTTTTTTTTGTATGCAGAGCTCTCCCTCACATAAAGATAAAAAAGAGCATAAGCAGCAGTCTAATGTGAGCATTGGAATGCTCTACTTGATGGTGCATTATAAATAAAGACAGATACTTAATAGGGCGTTTAAGCTAACCTGGCAGAATGTTTTGCCTACAGTGTTAAAAGGACAGAACCTCTTAATGAGCTGGATGGATCCCAGGTTCGGACGTGTCTTTGTTCTTAGTTTAATTTGTTCATTAAGGTTAAGGTCCACTTGTTAAATTTAGGGATTATATATATATATATATATAGTTTGTTTCAGAGACAAGATATTGTAACATTATGAGCTGCGTACAAACTTTTTTCGGCGACAAAAAGGCAATCGACTTCAAATGGGAATGTCCTCCAGAGCTTCAGTGTATGTTAGAAATTGTTTAAATACTTTGTTTAAAATAAATATTTTCCAAAGACAGTGAAGAACAGCGAGTGTTGGATTACCACAGCATAAAGACAGTAAGCTATTAGACTCCATGAGCCTGTACAGGTATTTTAATTATAAGTAAAGGCTAATTACTGTATTAATATAACATCAATATATATGTTAAGCATAGTTATTATTAATTTATAAACTACATCATTACATGTTTTATAAATGCTTTGATCACCAATTTATAGAATTATGAAACTAACTCTGTAGGTGCCATTGCCATATACAATTAAAATAACTATGAGGAAGTGTTTTATTGTTTTATGGTGTTTAGAAATAAACATTTTCTGTGGAGGGCAGCTATTTTCACAGGGGTGTAGAGCTGGAACTGGCAGGTTAAGATAAAGCGTGTAAGTGTAATGCTGTGCCTGCCTTTCTGAAAAACAAACAAATTCACAGTGTGAAGTGCTCACTCTTTAACCCGACCCCTCTGGATCAATGCCTAGAGCAGGGGTCTTCAACCCTGGTCCTGGAGAGCCCCTATCCAGCAGGTTTTATAGGTGTCTTTACATCACCAGTGGCTAAAGATCTGGAACACATGTTAATTTGGACTAATTAAGCCAATAATTGGTTCAATTAAGTAACTGAGAGATTGGCTGAAACGAAAACCAGCAGCCACAGTAGCTCTCCAAGACTAGCGTTGGAGGCTTTGCCATATTAACAATAACAGCCCCTGTCAGGAAGAAGATGCATTGCAGACAGAACTGAATCTGCAATAATACAGAGGACTGCCAGATAACCTTGGTCTGCAATCACTGGTTTTGGCATATGGATAATGTCTTCACAAAATTAGAAGGGAGACAAGCTTTATAATTATTATTATTTATTTCTTAGCAGACGCCCTTATCCAGGGCAACTTACAATTGTTACAAGATATCACATTATTTTTACATACAATTACATTATTTTTTACACATGATTTTTACATACAATTACCCATTTTACTGGAGCAATCTAGGTAAAGTACCTTGCTCAAGGTTACAGCAGCAGTATCACCCACCTGGGATTGAACCAACGACCCTCCGGTCAAGAGTCCAGAGCCCTAACCATTACTCCACACTAGACTATATGAGCAGCAGCAGTTGGTGTAAAATAATATCAACACACTGACACACACATTTTTGGGTACAATAGTGCTTGAATAGTATCCAGGCAGAAAGACGTTCAATTAAGATTGTAGCCTAAGGCCAGTTTCTGCAGGTCGGGGTGACCTTCTGGAATTGAAGGAGTGCCCAGTAATGTGTGCCAGTGCCTCGGGAAACACAGATTAGGCTGTTGTCACCAATGCACACCCTAGTAAGCAAGCAAGGTCCTCTGCTTTCTTTCTGAAGACACAAATAGTACAGTATAACTTACTGAATTTCAGGTTGAAGCGTCACACATATTCACCTAGTGACATACATTAAAAGTGACATTCAATGGTTCTGCTTACAAACACAGAATGTCAAGATGTCAAAATATAATTGCAGTCCAATAGCAATGGCTAATAAGATTTTCCATCAAGCTTGCTGGCAATATTTTTTATTTTTCCCATTTACTGAAATACAAAACAAGATTTCCAGAAATTCTTGTTGTTTCTTTTGTTTGGGACAAAGCTGTGAATGTTAGAAAATCAAATCAAAAGTCTCCCCACATTTATATCAGCAGCCAATAATATTCAGGAGCTGAGATGTTTTTCTGGATGATCACTGAGTGATGAGAGGTTGTGTTCTGAATGTATATTGGCTCAAAAGGCTTTTGATATAGACAGAACAGTGTTAGTATCTTCCCTGCTACATGGTATTCTGATCAGAACAACACATGGCTGAACCGCAAAAGGAGGAATTATTTTCTCAGATAAACACTCAACATGCACTCTGCCTTCTTAGATGCACAGCTATGGCCAGAAGTTTTGCATCACCTAGAACTTTTGGATTGAGACATAATAAAAATAAAAATAAACTATATAAACATAATTTAGGTATTTTATTTAACATCATGCAATCAAAGAAACTACAAAATGACATTGCAAAAGTCTACTGGAAGTACAGTATTTACTTTAAGTATATGGGAAAACTACAAAGCGGTATGTAATTCAATATGTTAACGTAACATTATTCAACTGGTTTCATTCGACTTTATGAAGCAAAATTAGTTAATTATATAGGGTGATGCAAAAATGTTGACCATAGCTGTATATATTACACTGCTCTAAGTATTTTGTCTTTCTGTTAATTATTTGTATCTAGTTTGTGGCCATTATATGTTTAACAAATTGCAATGGTGGCATATTAAAAGTAAAAAATGCATATGGATAAGGCATTATGATATGTACCATTCAATAAAAAAGTTAATTCTTCATAACAGTTTGATGCCAAAAAATAATCTGTGGTTTGGAAATCACATTCACATTCAAACACTTGAATGCTTCCTCTATTTCTGATTACTTCTGATTCTGCAAAAAAGGGACAGGCGTATTCCTTCATGGAGACTCACAAGTTGCTACTGGGGTCGACACGACAGAGATCACCCCTCCTGCAGATGCATTACTTCTGCCCCAGGCCCCAGGGTTTGTATATGTTATATTGTTCAATAGTACTTGATGCTGTAGTCCAAGTGTCAGAAAAAAAAAACTCAAATGGAACAAAACAAGGGAAAGGGGCAGATGTGCATTAGTTTCCAGTCTGTCTATGTGTGATTCATAGCATCTTCAACAATACATCATTTGTGTACACTTTGACTGGGAGCCTTGTTAGTGGAAGCATTTCCATATAGTTCAAATTAACATTCTAGAGAGCATCTTAGTGTAAAACTGCATAGCAACATCTGCACAGGCTGTTCTCAGCTATGCATTAAACCTGTCATAGATAACTTGTGTAAATTGTATTCTGAAAATGAATCCGTGCTTTTTGTCAGAAGTCATAAGAATACAGTTAGCAGTAGTACAAATGTTGTTAGATATCACACAGTGTGATGGAATCCCCCAGCTAATGTAATATGTACAGCTTTTTGCATGAGAATGTGTTTCACAGCAGCAGAGAGTACAGTGGGTACCTGTCAGTGCTATTTGATTTGCGTCAGGATGGTCTGAGTCCAGAGTTTCTCAGAGTGATGGAGCAGGTCTCAAGACACTAGTCAGCAAGAAAATTCTAATTGCATGACCAAAGATAGCATCTTCTCAGTCTTTCTATTTGAGCACTGTCTGAGTCTTAAAGAAATGAATATCTAGATTTAAAACAATAGTGAATACAGTGACAGCTATCAGAGAATTACCCACTATTAGCAAGCTTTACATTTTCAAAATGAATGCCATTAATGCAGACTGAGAATACAGGTTTAGGAAACAGAACTCCACTCGCCACATACTGGTAAACTAGTTTGTGGTATGCCAATATAGAACATTTCTTTAACATTGCAGCTATTTAATTAGCTATATTAGAGTTATACACCACTTCTATACAGTTACTTAGTGTTGAAGATTCAATATAGAATATTGTAGCCTTGGTGTGGTTGAGGAGAGGGAATGAGGGTTACTATTCTGTGCAGTCTCATTCAGCCATTGCACCACTCTAATGAACAGTACAATACATTTGTGATAGTTGACATTATTTATCTATTAAAAAAATAATAATCATGGCTTGTCGATGCTGATATATTTTTGTTGGTTCATGTTTGTATCAATAAACTTGTTAGTGTTTTTTGTTTGTTTTTTTTTTGGTTTTTTTTAAATTATTCTTTAATAACAATTATTTACTGGGACATAAAATCTAATTGTGTGACATCCCTAATCCAGTAATTGCTATTGATTGGCAATCTTTACTATATGTCTATTCATCTGTACCATCTTGTGGGAATTTAAATACAACTGCAGTCATAGTAGTGATGAGTGCTTTCACTGAGTAAGCTTTTTCATTAAAATGATATACATCTTGCACTGTCCAGTTCATTGCTTTTTTTGATTACTGTTATTAACATAAGCCTTTCAACTTTAACAAAACCTAATGCATAGAACAAAAACTCAAGCAGCTTAGACATATGCCCAGCTAATCATGTTCTTGTGCTTCCATACAGAGAGTGATACACTGCATATAAAACTGCATTTTATCTGCAGTGTATCAGCATTTGCTGCAGTCCCAGAGGAGCAGCTGTGAAGCAGTTCACCAGAAATGTATCTAATCTAACCACTACTAACAGGTTTGGGTTGACCGTCTCTCAATTAGATTGAGGTAAATGATTCATTAAACCCCAATAAGATAATAACGTAGTACCATAAAGAAATATAGTAATACATTTATAGCCTATTGACATTACCTAAATAATGGCTGATCAAGAAGTTGTGTTTTCAATGTGTGTTATTTCATATTATTTTGATGCAAATAGGATATTAGACAAATGTTTCTATGACTTCTATCACTGTCGTAGTGGGTAGGAGGCCAGTTTGGTCAAAGTGAAAAAGATCATCTCATCTTTTTTACTTTGCTTTCACTGGACCCCAGGTCAAACTTACAATTATTCTACTGTAGTTATTTTAATGTCCACTGAAGATTAAAAAAATAATCCATATTCAAACCAAGGCCTCTAGAGGTGAAAGGCTACCTTGAGAGAGACCTCTCTGGAAATTCCAATAATGATCAATAGCACTTTAGCCCAATCAGAGCTAGTAGTTTGATGTTCTGTAATGTTGGATGTTAGGCAAATGTATGTTTTCTACCCTGTTAAATTAATACAGTTCCTTTGAAAAACTGCTGAGTGTCCAGTAAGAAACAAGTAAATGTGTGTTTCAATTCCCAACACTTGCAGGACAGCAGCTCATTAACAATTTGGGGAATTTTCAGCTGGCTGTAAAAAGACATAAATCAATTAAGAAAATGATCACCCTGAGTCATATTAAATATCTGACGGAATGTGTCTTTAAATAATAATAAAAAAAAAGCTTACGCACTGCAGTGCATGTTATTGGGTATGTGTGGGTGAACAGCAGTAAATTCAATACGTTTTGCTGCTATCCTTTGAAAACAATGTGCAATCGTATAAAGGTTAGAGCTGAATTTTTTATGTTGTTTCTAACATACTCCAAATAGTGTGTATGACAAATCCTGCACCAAAAACTGAATTTCATTACTGTATAAGGATTGATACGGAGCGATGCAGAACCAGCAGTGTGTTCCTGTACTGAAGGACTTTTTACAAAAAAAACAACCTTTTTTTGCAGACTGTATAGGAAATGAAATCTAAACCATTCAATATGATTTTAGATAATACTGTAAATATATAATACAATACACTTACATAATTATACATACTATGCATCATTATTTAATTTATGCTTAATGGTACATATTATTGTATGGGTTTTGTTACCATCTGAAACCAGTCTGTAAAGCTCAGTCCAATCCTGCTTCATTATTACACTACAACTGGTTCATTCAACAGTCTACAATCCAGTGTGCAGTGTAGTAGACATTACACAAAAGTCAAAGATCACCTGTACATTTCACATATTTGTGTAACTGATATGTGTGAATTAATTTAGTACTGTATAATGTCATTCACAGCCTTCAAGTTCAGCCTGCATATATATGTACTGAACATTTATCAAGTAACTTCCACCATCAGTGTGAGGTGGAGAGATTGAGTTCTGCCAGCCTGCAATTCTAACTGGATTTAATCTGAGTCTGCTGCTGAAGGGAGAGAACAAGTCTCCTTTCAAGATGCATTCAAGTAAATCACAGTCGTAGATGGGAATGTAGCTTTAGAGCTGCTATGGAAAGCACACGCTTAAAAAGTGAATACAACAATATATAAGGAGATTAAATCTGGAGAGCTATAAAATGCCTTCAAACTAAACTAGAGACAATCTTACCTGATCAATATGACCAGATAAACTGCATTACGAGTGACACAAATACCACTTGTATCTTGTAAAATACATACGCATTGTAATTTAAAATGTAGTTACAGTACATCAATATCACACAATATCAGTATGTAATTACTTATAAATGCATGTTGGGATCTGGAGTGGACGGTTAATTGGATTTTTATGACTTTACTGTTAGGAATATATCTAAGGTGTGTTGAGAAATAAAATCAACTCCACGTTTTATACTTTAAAACTGAAGCAGAAAACATGAAGAAAAAATGTGTCAGACACTCATAAATGTTTCTCAGGTAATTTCCCTTTCTTTCTGACTTTTTTGTTTTCGTTCTAAAAATGCATACAGTGTTTTTAATAAAGATAACTATACAATCAGATGATTAGCATGATTAGTATTCACTCACATCTTACTATCAACACATCACATACTCCCAAATACAAATTTAAAAGAAAAACACCTTCTGGGCGATTTATTTGATAAAACCATATATACAAAATATATTATGAACAATCTAACTTTTTTCATGGCTTTGTTGGAATTATATTTTAAATTACCCCACACTATTAGATCTAGTTATAGTTATTCTTATTATAAGGTGGTGCTTGTTAAACGTTTGACTACATTATTGACCGGATCTACAGTTTTCTTGCAAACGCGTGGAGCTGGCTCATTACCAATTCTACAGCTGATCTGTTTCAGCACTTTGGGCAGTTCCATTCTGCAACGCAAGATTCCGAGAGAGTATAAAAGCAGCCACAGCTCTCATCCTGCACACTGGCACCGCAGTTGGGTATTCTCGAAGATGAGCTACGGCATGGAATATCTCACGAGCTCTCCGCATAGGAGGGCACGAGGTGACTTGCTCCAATTTCAGCCTAAAAACCTCGGATCGTCCTCTACAGGGGTGCAGTTTTCCAGGAGCTCTCTCAGCACTGGGTCGTCTGGGTCATTCAAACAGTGCAGTCTGATGCGTAAAAAAGAATACAGTTCTCCTGTTCTCAGATCCACTGATAGCACAGACCTTGTAAACCCGTTTAAAGTGCCGAATATAAACGAGAAGCAGCTTCTCCAGGGGCTTAACGACCGCTTTGCAGGCTTTATCGAAAAGGTTCGTCATCTTGAAAGCCAGAACAACATTTTGGAAAATGAGATTCAGGAACTAAGGCAAAAGCAAGTTTCCCTGTCCTCGCTGTCTGAAGTTTACGATCCTGAAATCAAAGCTCTAAGAGAGCTTGTCGGTGAAATTACCTCTCAAAAGGCTCAGATTGAGCTCGAGCATCATCATTTGGAGGAAGATATTCACCTTTTGAGGGGGAGATATGAAGAGGAAGCACGCAGTAGATCAGACACTGAGGCCAGCATTATGACATTGAAGAAAGATATTAATGACGCACAGCTGTCCAAACTGGAACTGGACAAAAAAGCTCACTCTCTGATGGAAGAAATACTTTTCTTAAAGAAAAACCACCAAGAAGAGGTATCGGAAATGATGGCCCAAATCCACGATGCGCAAGTAACTGTCGATATGAAAGACTTTGGAAAGCCAGACATCACTGCGGCTTTGAGGGAAATCAGAAGCCAGCTTGAAGATCACACCAATACCAACAGGCAACAAGCAGAGGAATGTTTCAGGGCCAGGGTAGCTAAACTGACAAAAGCAGCTGAAGTGAATAATGAAGCACTCCAAGTCAGAAGAGAACACATCCACGAGCACAGACGCCAACTGCAGTCAAAAACCATAGAGCTGGAGACAGTTAAAGGCACCAGGGAATCTTTAGAGAAGCAACTCGGTGCCCTTGAAGAGAGGCACGATGCAGAAATCAGTCATTACCAGGTAATATCTTGTTTATATGTATGTAGATAACTTATTATTATTTAGTATTTCTATGTATTATTGACCCGTTTGTTTAACGCTTTAAAAAAGAGTACAAGTATTCTATTTCTTTACATTTTCTTGTTGATGTAGAATTAATAATAATGCCAATACAATAATACATCAAACAGTTAAAGGGATACTTTATATTTATTTGTTTATTATGTGTGCCGCTGTCAATATCTATTTCTGTTTTTAGATCCTTATTTACCATGTTTACTAACTAATACAGAAAATAATGTATTTTTTCTGTAATAGTTTATTTTTGGATTTATTTTTTTATTTTATTTTTTTAATTGAGATCACATTTGCCACTGTTGCAAATTCAATACAAATTACATGTTGAACCAGGTAATATCTACTGTATAGTTTACTATTTTAATAACCGTTCCGTTAAAACTGGTTCTCTTTAGTTGACATAGTTAATGTAACCTTTTAAACAACACTGTGCATGCTCTCAAAGCGTTTTACTCAAACTGCTATTTGTAAAAACGTTTTCTGAAAGGCAAACCCATCAATTACCTTCTAAACGAATATAACATCGCTATAAGAACAGAACATAGCTATAAGCTCTTTAGAAACCCCTAAACCACTGACTTCATGGGGTGCATTTTCTCTTTCTGAAAGAATTGTACTAATGGGAATTTGAATTACAGTAAAATCTAGCTGATTGGTATTCAGTTTTACATCACAATACAACAATAATAACTTAATTGTTTTAATGATTGACACTTGGAGTGTTCTATTTTTTGTCAGCTCAATGGCAGTGTATGTTTGTCTGTGAGTTTTTATTGTATATGGGTTTATAGGAAAGGCCTGTCAATTGGTACTTTAAAATCAAGTCAATAAAAGGAATACTGTTCACCAATATTATACCTCCCTCAATAGATTTGTATTTCCATAAATAGATTAAATTAGGTATTATCCCTGCACTCATTAGACAGTGTTACAACTGCTGATCAAATGTTTATATTTTTGCAGGATGCTATCCAACAGCTGGAGCATGAGCTTAAACACACACAGTATGATATGTCTGGCCACCTGAGGGAGTACCAGGATCTTCTGAATGTCAAAATGGCCCTAGATGTGGAGATTGCTTCCTACAGGTACTTTTATATTGGTTATATGGTCTACAATGTTTTTCTTTTTGTTTGTTTGTTTGTTTTTTGGAATTACTGATTCATTTATTTTGGTTGTCTCTATTGATGCATTTATTATAAATCCCCTTTTTAAAATAGTTATCAATATTCCAAGCTTAAAAAGATTTTATGGGGCATTACAGAACTCTGGATTCAAGAGAACAGTATTTATATCTACTCACAATGCTGTCACCCTAGGTGGCTTCTAGAAGATCACAGACATTGTTGCCTTTCACTATAATGTAGGAGGTTGCTTGTATATACCATTGGGACTTGTCATGCAAAAGTCATTTATTTGTCACATGCATTTTTAAGTTCTATTTTTAACTTTTTTACCATATTACTTTTTGCTTTCACTGTCTTGCATTGTATCTTTTATAGGTATAAATAGAAAAAGGCATTCCAGTCATTTTGCATTTCAACAGTGTACACTAGAGTGACAGTATACAGTAGATTCAACACTGTGGACCTTATTTTGAAGCAAGTATATATAGTTATATAAACTAGATATAACTAGCAGGAAATCACTAACAATTAACTAAATTAGTCTTTTTTTATTTTTATTTTTTTACTCCTTTGAAAAGTAGATTCCTATTGGTTTAAATGTTACTTTTTAAGCAGCGGATACATTATACAAGCTTGAGATACTCCTGATCCTTCACATGCATGCCCTGACTGTCAAATTCACAGTGGTGTCATGGGCTAAACAGAATTATTTAAATTATATCTGTGACATGCTGTTTTTCTGTCATGGGCAGGTGTGTGATAACAAACAATTGATGGCATGGTAACTCATTCTATAATTCATGCTTTCATATCTACTGCTCTATTACTGCTGGCACCTAACTATCCAACTCTTTGATAAACGTATCTCAAGTTACTTAATGCATACTCTTCTTACAAACAGCATACACTATTATGTTATTTTTTCTTTCAATATTCTGTATGTGTCACTTTTACTTTTGCCCCTATTTATCAGTTCCAAAACTTCAAATCTCAAGTCATTTATGTTTTATCTATATAAATATATATTTGACTATATTGACCATTGATATCTAATGCAATATGTTATACAGTGAGGGTATCATTTTTAAATGCTTTTTAAAATATAAAAAACTTATTTCCACACCTCAGTAATTCCATTTCTTTTCTCAGGAAACTTTTGGAAGGTGAGGAAACAAGATTTTCTTCAGTTGCTGCAGGCCATGTTCCAGCATCATATGAGTACAGACAATCCTCTGTCTACACTGTGCCAAGTTTCACAAGGCAGAAAACTACCACTAAGAAGGTGGAGCCACAGTATAAGTTTGTTGAGGAGATCATCACAGAAACAACCAAAGAAGTGGAAATGACAGAGATTGATGACACTGATACAGAGGAAATAATGAGTGAAGAAGAAAGGATGGAAAAGGAGAGTCCAGAGGATGAGGTGGAAACAACAACTGACAATGGAGAGGCACAAGAGGATGGAGAGGAAGTGGACACTGTAGAAGCAGAGAAACACAAGGAAGATGAACAAGAAGAGACCTCATCTGAACCTGGGGATGAGGCGCAAACTGCAGTTAAAAAAGATGACGAAGAAGCAGTTGAAGGTGAAGTTGCATCAGAAGCTGTAGAAGAGATAGAAACCTCTCAAGATGATGTGGTTGATGCAAAAAACACCAATGATAAGAAAGAAGCAAAAGAAGAGAGCACTGATAAAGTGGAAGCCTTTGAGGAAGTGAAGAAAACTATTGTGGAAAAAAACACAAAGGAACCTACAGATGTAGCAGAAACCGAAACAGCAGAGGCACCAGAAGATGAACCTTTAGGAGAACCAAAATCACTACCCAGTGAAATGACTCCAGAAATAGATGAAAGTGAAGAATCAAAAAAGGTACTGACTTCAGATGACAAAACTGAAGAGGTAAAACAAGTAGACAAAACAGAAGACACAAAAGGGGAGAGTTGTGTAACAAAGAAAGAGGAAGATACATCTGAAGAGAAAAGTGTCACAGCAGAGGAGGAGGTAATTACGCCAGAAAAGAAAAGTCCTCTTGAGGAAAAGACAGCAGAAAAAGCAATCCATGAACACACTGAGGAACAAGATACCATGGAACCAAAGGAGATGACCAGTCCATTGGAATCAGAAGAAGAACCTGACAAAACTGAAGATAAAATAACCACAGATGTCAAAGTGGAATCCAAGGATATTCTGAAAGAGGAGGTGGTGAGCCAATCAAAATCAGAAGATGATGCTTCAGAACCTGAGAAGACTGAAGAGAAAGCAACCCCAGATATTGAAGCAGCACCAGAAGACATTCCAAAAGAGGAGACTGTAAGTGAATTAAAATCAGAAGAAGAGGATGCTTCAGAACCTGAGAGGACTGAAGAGAAAGCATCCTCAGATTTTGAAGCAGCACCAGAAGACATTCCAAAAGAGGAGACTGTAAGTGAATTAAAATCAGAAGAAGAGGATGCTTCAGAACCTGAGAGGACTGAAGAGAAAGCATCCTCAGATTTTGAAGCAGCACCAGAAGACATTCCAAAAGAGGAGACTGTAAGTGAATTAAAATCAGAAGAAGAGGATGCTTCAGAACCTGAGAAGACTGAAGAGAAAGCAACCTCAGATATTGAAGCAGGACCAGAAGACATTCCAAAAGAGGAGACTGTAAGTGAATTAAAATCAGAAGAAGAGGATGCTTCAGAACCTGAGAGGACTGAAGAGAAAGCATCCTCAGATTTTGAAGCAGCACCAGAAGACATTCCAAAAGAGGAGACTGTAAGTGAATTAAAATCAGAAGAAGAGGATGCTTCAGAACCTGAGAAGACTGAAGAGAAAGCAACCTCAGATATTGAAGCAGCACCAGAAGACATTCCAAAAGAGGAGACTGTAAGTGAATTAAAATCAGAAGAGGCTTCAAAACCTGAGAAGACTGTAGAAGAGGTTAGCATGGATTTCAAAGTGGAACACAAGTACCTTATAAAAGAGGAGATGGTCACCCAGACAAAATCTGAAGAAAAGGCTTCAAAACCACACACACCTGAAGAGAACACACATGCAGATATTAAGGTGGAACCAAAGCATATTCAGAAAAAGGATTTGATGAGCCAACAGCAATCAGAAGATGTTGCTTTGATGCCTGGTACACCTGAAGAGAAAACAACCCCAGATATCAAAGCAGAAGAAGATGTAAAACAGGAAACTTTGAGTGAATTAAAGTCATCAGAAAAGGACATTTTGAAACCTGAAAAGACTGAAATTAAAGTATTCACAGATGACAAGTTGGATGTTAAAGACCTTCCAAATAAGCAGACAGTAAGCCAATTGATACTAGAAGATGTTCTGAAGTCTGTCAAACCTGAAGAGAAAGAATCAACAGATGTCAAAGTAGAAATCAAAGACCTTCTGAAAGAGGAGACAGTGAGCCAGGAGAAATCAGAAGAAAATGTTTCTCTGAAGTCTGACAAACCTGAAGAGGAAGCAACCACAGAAATCAAAGTAGAAACCAAGGAAATTCCAAAAGAGGTGATGGTTAGTGAAGTGAAATCAGTAGATGTTGCTCTGAAGTCTGACAAACCCAAAGAGAAAGCAACCCCAGAAGATGAAGAGTTAAAAGCAGACAAAGTTCTAGAGGAAGGGGAAAAATCTGATTCAGAGGAAGACCAAAAGCCAGAATTAGCACTGTCTCCAAAAGAAGAAAAGAAAGAGGACAGCATTACAGTACTAAGTGAAGGAACATATGAAAAACCTTCCGATAAACAAGAGAAATCTACAGAGGAGGAAAGGGAGGTAACATCTGAAGAGAAAGAGAGAACACAAACTGACACCAGTGTGGAAACAAAACCTCAAGAGATGCCATCAGAAAAGGAGACACCTGCTGATAGCTCGGAGATGGAGAAGCCAGAGAATTCAAAGGAGAAGGAGCTGCTTGGAGAAGAAGAGAAAGTTCAGGAAAGGTCAGAGAGCCCAGATACTGAAGCAGATAAAAAGAAGATTGGTGATTCCAAAGAAGAAAAAACAGTGGAGGAGGAAATGCAATCTCCAAAGGAAACCCCTGTAAAAGAGGACAAACTCTTGATAGATGGCATGCAAGAAAAAACTGGGAAAGAAGTGAAAGAAGGAAAAGTCACATCCACAACACAAGAAAATGGTCTTGATGAAAGTGAAGAATTGAGCAAAGAGAAGACAATCGACACAGAGGAGACAAACAAGCCTGTAAAGGAGAGTCAGGTAGAAAAGACAAAAGCTACACAAGAAGAGCCCAAAACATCTCAAACGGATACAATCCAAGACAGTGCCAGCAAAAAGTAATATGTTAAAAAAAAGGTTTAAAATATAACTTAAAAATGCATGTGACAAGCTAGTCTTTCAGGGTCTAAGAAATATGGAAAAATGTATGTATTTGTGTGAAGAAATAATTTAAAGAATATGATTAGATTCTTGATGCATGGAAATTGTATAATGTACCAAATAGGCTGTCAAGCTTTGCAAATTTGAATGAACGGTGCTATGTAATTAAATTTGAATGAGTTCCAGCTCTGTATTGACTGTCTGAAAGACATGAGTGTAACAATGCCTATGAATGATATCTACAATAATGCTTTCTAGATATAAGAATAAATGTAATTTGCAGAGAATGCCATTGTCCTTAGGTTTGGGTTGTCTTTAGTGAATTGATCAATTAAAGAAAAGGTTTAAAATATATCCCCTTTGGTCACTGTGTGTATAATGTACCATGTTAGGTTTACTATCTATGCTATGCTTTTTAATGCACAAAGTCTTGGCTTAACCCATAGGATTCACATAAAGAGTTTTAAGAAAATGTATTAAAAAAAAAATTAAAGAAAATCTATTTAATTAACTCATTTAAAAATGTGGATTACAAATATGGATTTGAAATAACGTACTGTAAATCTAGAATGCTATCATAAACATGATCAAAGGTACCGTTAAATAGTTCAGTTAAACAACAGAAATACAATCAGCTTGGGTTGATACAGGATAGCAATGCTTTAAATAATACATATAGTTGGTATTGCAGTTTTGCAATTAAAACTGAAAATAGTGCATATTTAGACCATAAAAGTTGCACTTGGAAGTATTTTCATCTGCAAGAAAAACAAACTGACACAAGGCAAAACAGCACCAGTCTGCCAGGAAGACACCGGTCAGTCAGATAAGAAAATGTAAGGGAGCATATTGTTCAACTGTATAATACAAGTGTGTCAGAAGCAATACAAGCCCTGCCAGGGCTGTAGATTCAGAATTAGCTATCAGTATTATGAATAAGTTAATTGCCATGAAATGTATGAAGCGTATAAACAGAATGGTATACAATAAGAATTAGCAATGAAGTGTTTAATCACAATGGGATTTGCTGTTCTCCAGATATATGCACAATTGCAACTATGACATACGATGGACTGATATACAGACAGAGACCCCTGTACATTCTTAATAGTTTGTGCTAAATCTATACCTATGTTCTGTTTGTTTGCATAAATTAGGTCAGCTGCTATAATTGTTCATTTTATTGATATTTACTGTCCTCAGACAGGTCTGCTATCACAGCATCACCACGCAATGCAACATTTATGCTAATCCTCACATTCATATTCAGTTATTCTTTAACTGTTCCACCTGCATTTCTTTTTTGTATTATTATAGATTATTGTTGAGTCTCAAAGGACTCATTGATTTAGGGTTATTTAGCAAGATTATTTTGTACATTGCTTCTTGTAATTTAACCCTTTTTTCGTGATGTGTAATTGTAGCTAATTTTTAACCTAAATAGCTGCTAATTGTACATTGTGCTGCATACTAAGAAATTCAATTGTTTTACAATTTGACCATTATGAATAATTTTGAGCTTATTAAAAATGGCTATAAAAGAGGTTGCAGCTATCACAGATTTTTACAGAGAGAGGTCACACCAGCTATTGAAATCCTCATGTTAACTATGACTCTATAAAGATAGGTTAAAGGAACTGGCTTTATTTAAGCCTTGAACAAAGACAAATTGGGGGGGACTTTACTGAAGTAATGAAAATCTTAAAAGGAACTGACAAAGTTAAAAACCCAATACTTTAACTGTAGCACATAAACCAAGACACAGTTGGAAATAAAATGGATACAGACTTAACGGTAGAAGACTCTTTACACAGAGTGGTAAGGGTATGGAATGTGTATCTAGACAGGATGCTGATGCTGAATCATTGGGATCCTTCAAGTCCTGTGTTAAGTGAATAAAAACAAGGTTCCCTATGTCGTATGACATCCAATAACTAGTTTCATCAACATACTGTATGAAGCAGGTATAATTATTTTCTGTAATCAGTTTCTTGAAATACACATCTTGGAACCAGGGCAGAGATTCTGTTCTGACAGTGTTTCAGGAAGGATACTCTCAAATCATCTGCTTTTGTTAATCGCTGCTGCATTTGCTGTCCTCCAGCACCTTAAATTGCAGTGCTGTAAAACAAATTCTGCATAGTATTTATGACACTCCAACCTTCCAGAACCAGACCAAGAATCTGTCTAAGAACTGTGTCACATTAGTCAACATTCAGCATGAATTTTGGCTGCATTGCTAAATGAATATCCTGCAGAAGAGTGAGGTTTGAAAGCAGATCCTCCACAAACACGAGGCTTCCATGGTATTTGGGTTAGTGTCATATTTCATTTGTTTTTTTAGTTATGTTTTGCCCTTAAACATTTTAGTGTTCTTGTTTTACAACTACAGATATAAACAGGCCCTTCTCCCATACAAAATGCAGCAACTCCCATGGGATATACACAAATTTATTTCTTGAGCCTATTTTTCTCACTGCTGCAGTAGCCACTATACTAAAGAAAAAACATTTCATTTTAACACACTGGTGTAAACAGAGAACTGCATTACTGAGTCTACTACTTCTGTATGACATGTGAAGGTTTCCAAGAATGCCCTTTCATGAATTCTAATGGCTAGCTGACATCAGTCAAGCAAACATTTCCCAGTATTGCCTAATTGGCACATTCGTCAAATCACTTACAAAGATCATAGCAATTCTCTTAACAAATGTTGTGGCTGCAGGAACTGGTCAACTGAAATGAACATTTTACATTAAGTGCTCTTTTAAATGTATTTATTCATGGATTGAATATTCAAACACAAATAAAAATAATCCAAAATAAGAATTTAACTATAAATATAGAAACATTTATTGGTGTACCATTTAGCTGTTATTAATTTATTAAAATAGCAGCTTTTTTATAATTCTAATTGCTACTACAGCTTATTTGTTGACACAAGTTTAAGACAATGCTGTATGTATGCTGTGCATACATAAAGATAAATTATGCAGGAATCACAAACAAGCATTTTCATTACCTATTTATTATCATACAAACAAAACAGGACACTAAATCAGTGTCTAATAAGGGCATTTAATAGAGCATGTGGTGTTTATCATGAAATGTGGCAGACATAAGAGATCAGATGTCATATTAAAGCCATTTCCACATTGAGTGAAGTCTGAGCCTAAATGGTTTCTAAGACATGGTCAGTGGTTAAACTGTACAATGCCAATGAAACCTGGGTAACAACTAAAATGGAATTTGACTGAGTAGCCAGATTGGCTTGTATCTTGACATTGAGACCAATGTCAAGGTCATTTACACACTGATTCTGCCAGTACCTTAAATGGCCTTTAAGATACATGGTCATGCTGCAAAGGCACAAAACTGTTAAGAATGCTTTTGCGTTCCAAATGTGAAGCACATTTCTCAAATCACTGTCTTTTTTCACCCAGAAAACTAAATGTAACATGTACCCAATGTGACACGAGGTTTTCATAATACTAGAAATGCAAAAGAGCTTATTTCAATATATTTGAGACACAAGCAGTTCCTTTTAATTGTCCATCAGGATCCAGTATATAGGTAAAAAAAAATGGCTATGTTGGCACAGCTTGACTTCCAAGATTATTTTTCTTTAAAACTTACCTTGCTAGATGTTCAAAGCATTTCCTCACAGCTCCACCAGAAAGCTTTTTTGCGGGGTCAGTTTGGTACAGCTGTTTACAAAGCAGACAAGTTGGGTCTGACTGTGTGCATTCTACAGTATATGGGACCCAGAGTCTGACTGTTTGCTAACATCCCTCCTAGATGCAGCTTACTGTATCCGTGATTTTTTTTTTTTTTTTGGTAGTTTAGTTTACTTACCTCAATGGCCCAGAAAAGTACCCCCCCTCTAAGTCGCTGTAATATCCCGTCATTCATTTGATAGTGTTTATTTCCTTTATTGTTTATGTACATCTGTTGGTATGAACTAATTCATGTTTTAATAAAAAATATATATAGGCTCTTGTGTTCAAAGACTTTATTCAGAAGTTAAATACAGAAGAGGACTTCTGGGATTTCTTGAGAGCAATGTCTTAGCCAGTGAGCCACATGGTGGGGGCAGTGACAGTTTTAGTGTTTATCAAATTCATTTTTGATGCGAGATTCTGTTTTTTGGTATAATTGAGTTTGTGTTTTGCACCTTGATCAGTATGTTCTATACTGATAGTCTATAAAGCAAAAATAAATCAAAAAAAAAATTAGACCCTCCAATTTACCAACCTTGAAATATATTCTAATTATAGTTACATTTAAAAAGCAATTCTAATAGCATCTCAGTTTAGTGTTTTAGATAGTGTTTTCACTTCAATTCCATCAATATTCCTGATACTGGAACAGCAAATTGCAAGAAAGTTAAGCTTCCGATTCATGCAATTAACAGTATAATTATTACAGCATTTAAATATAAATAGCTAAAAGTACTTTAAAATCACAACATAGAGGAATACCAATTAAATATGCTGTAAAACAAAAATACCATGTTCTTCCCCCCACCATCTGTGTTCATCTGTATCCAACATATCAAATGTTAAAACAAACAAAACATGCACTCACAAAATGTCCATTTTTGATAAAGGTGTATTTCATTAGGATGGCAGCGCACCGCCTTGTAAATACATGAAAATGTATAAAATGACTGACCTACTACAGGCATCTTTAATAACTATAACCCACTGTACAGAAATCAGATTAGACTGTCTAGATGTATTAAAGGATCAGGTTTCTTGTTGCTTCAAACATCCCTTTCAGAAATCCCCCTGCTGGTCATCTGAAATGCATTTAAGGCCAAATCTTCCAATTTCATCATTCCTTAAATTGTAGTTAAGCCTTTTATGCCTCCAATTCCAGGCCCAAACCCAGTTTGTGGCCACCAGCATTGATGCTCTTCCCGTCAATCAAGGAAGAGAGAGTAAGTTTTACACCTGTTAAAACAATTCAAAGTGATTATCTAGGAACTGGTAACAATGCTATCACTTTTCAACAACTCTGATCCCCCTCCCAGAATCTGAAGATACCAAATGAATGATGTACCAACAAGACAAATGGTTCATGGCAATCTCTTGAGCATTCCTGAAGAGACTAATTGAGACTGAAGAATGGAAAATGAAATGTCTAATTCCAGAATTTGACGGCAGGAAAAATACAAGATACCAAATTGGACAATCTAGACATCTAAGGGCAATCATTCCAAAAAAACTACCACCCTGCCCTGTATGGTTGTATTGGTAAGAAAGCTAGACACTTCCTATTAACACATACCAGGCCTGAGGGTTTGAGTATATCCTACTCCAATTAGGCTGGAATTATTCACCTTCGCCTGAAAAACAAATTAAATACGTGAATTACTGCTTTTACAATTTGGGGCTCAAGGATCAATTAAAAAATGTACTTACGGAGATGGACGCAGTAGAATCCAGCTGGTACTTTGCAGCAATGCCAAAACGAGTACTATTGCTGCCTGCAGTCCAAGCCAGATTGACAGCAGTTTCAAGCTTATCGCTCACTTTCTGGTAAATAGAGCCTCCAAATTCAGAACCATCATTACTAAAAAAAAAAAAAAAAAATCCTTTAAGTTAGTGAAAAGGGTATAATTTAGGGCTTCTAGTTTTCGGGTTTTATTTTTGATCACATGATGTCCCTTTAAACATTTTAAGCTTATTTGCTTTCTTAAACACTAATTACCAAAGGGAAGTTGTTTCTTTTTACCCTCATATCTTGATTGAGTTAAACAACGTGCATTGATCTCACCTGATTCTATTTGAACCTGCATTTCATTCTGGCTCTAAATCGCCAAATTCAGCTTATTAATTTCCACTGTGTTTGTTTAAGTTAGCGAAGCACTACTAGAAACTATCTGGTATTCAGTTAAGGCTTAACAACTATTAAGGTTTAAAAGGGAGAGAGAGAGATAGAGAGATGGAAAATAAGCCTAAAACTAGAAGCCCTAGGTATATTCTATGTGAAAATGGCTTTTCTAAAATATATATTAAATTAAATGTTTTGGAAGCCCATCTACTCTGTACTCTTGTTCTACTTCTACTCAAAAGGCAGCAAACACTGCATTGCTGCATTTAGTTCGTGTTAATCTAAAATATTGGATTTTCTCTGTACAAGATCATTCTTTTTAGGAAAAGTGCAGTAAAGCAGCTGAAATTTAGACCAGGTTTAAAGTGTATCTTGCAGGTCAAAACACACCATATTTCTGAATAGATTTCATCAATAGAAATAAAATAGTTTTTATGCGGTTAAAAATTATTAATAAAACAAAGAGACGATGGATTGTGTGGTGTCTGGCCACACCCACTCAAAAATCGTGCTGACCAGAATAAAACCGGAAGTTATATATGAAAAGGTAAACGCACATAGCAACTGCCGCTGAAAACAAAGATGAAGTCGAAGACCCAATTAAAAATTTTAGGGAACAGGGGCCACAACCCTAGATTTTTGAACCGGTGGCAAAATAAACCCGTGGCGGATCAGCAACACTGCATTGTAATTGTAATGTGTTTGATTACCAATAATATACGCTTCAGTATCTATACTCCAATTAGTTTAGCGATTGTCTGTTAGGCCTATAATACCCATTTTGTCTGTGACCACAGGCCACAGACTGTCACAGAACAACAGACCACTGACACTGAAGTCTTCAAATATGATAAATTACAAAACATACAAATTATGTATAGTAGATATAAGGATTGATAAGATGGCATTATATAAAAGCAGATAATACAACTTAAGCAATGAATATGGAAAAATAAATATTTCTTCACTCATTACGTCAGTGGTACAAATTTTTATGATGCAGTAAAGATCGGATAGTTGTTTGTAATCCAGAAATACAGGTTTACATTACAATATGGTAATTCCATAACAACTATTTACATGTTTTGTATCCTGATGATGCACACACAATTAAAGTCTCTATATAATTTTAAAAGTGAATGCCGAAATTATGACCATAAGTTTGTCAAAAATAGTAATGTAACAACTACTGTAACTTACTTGTTAGGTAAGGAAATTAAGAAACAGACAACCCACATTGCACAAAACGATTTCCTGAGTGGGTGTTCAATAGCGGTTGTTTTGTCCCTGTCTGTTTTAGGTGACAAATTTTTCAGCAACATGATAATTGCTGGATGAATCAGCTTTCCTGATAATCATGATCTTAAATTGCATCATAACTTCATAATCCCTTTGATACTTTTTCCCTGGAATGGCATGCACCTGATGCCCTGACATGTTGGAGTTCATACAACCCCCACACACAGGAATTCCCCATATTATTTTATTCTCACAAACCTGTAGGCCAGACACAGACCGAGAACTGTTTCCCTTTTGATACGTCACGCGTAATGTGGTACAAAAATGTTGTGTTATTGGTAGATGTGGTCCATGATCCACAATCACATTTTAGTGGCTTGTAATTTATTTATTTTTTTTAAATAATAATGCTAATATTCTTAATACAACACTGCTGCATCCATTTCAGTGATAAAAAAACCCTGCAAGATACACTTTAACACTGGCTGTCGTATTACGAGGTTTACCAAAAAGATCCAGTGCTTCAAACATGTTATGAAGTCTGTCAATTTCTCCCCAAGTCATGCATTTACACATTTAACCTTGAACCTGTATTTTAAGCTTTTACTGCTGAAACAGAGCCTATATTCTGAGACTTACACATTGGTATGTAGCTGGAAGTCTCCAGTTTTGTACCCCACAGAGAAGTTGTTCTGTGTCATCTTCGACTTGGCGGTGTCAAAAGTCATCTGGTAGCCAGCAAGCCATCCCTCATAACCAACCACAGCAGCACCATGGATAGCTGGGCCAGCAAAGTCAAAGTCCACATCACAACCCAGATTGACAAACTCACGCTTGTATGCAGTCTTGACTTTCCCACTCTTTTTGCTAGAAGAAAATTTAGCAGGATTTTACTACCCAAGTGTATTTACAACTGAACAACTTTCCATAAAACATACTAAAATTCCCCACTTACAGAATCATAGATGCTTTTCAAAATAAAATATGGCCTGAACCTATTTTCCTGCCCCAGTTCTCCCGCGCAATTCCTGAATACCCTAGTGTGTAAATACAGATCTAGTGGATTTTATAAATTGATAATGTTACAATTGGATATAGTACTTCTTACCCAGTATTTGGTGAGAAGGTAGTATCAAATGTCAGCTTCAAGCCTTTGGCAATCTGTGTGAATATAGTAGTTTAGTATTGGACCAAACGCATCTATATTAAAAGGATTATCTAAATATATTTTAAGTTTGCACCTGGTCTTCAACTGTGATTTCTGTTCCCAGAGTGTTATCAGTGTTCCACTTCTCTGTGAAGGTCAGACCATATTCAGACCACTTGTATTTAGTATCCAGACTTCCAATGACTTTGCTAGTGTCAGTGTTGGATGAGCCAGAAGTTGTGAATTCCTGTGAAGATGAAGATGAATAGCGTTTTCATGCATTAGCAGTTTTGAAAATGCTTGTGAATAGAGGACAAGATACATCAATAAATAAATTAGGTAACTAGTGTGAGCGAGCATTAGGTAATGATATATATTTTTTAAATCCATGACAAACTACAATAAAGGTTTTAATAACACATACTTTGCTCATTTAGTTGAGATTTTAATGTTGGGTAAATTCATATGCAAATCCTTAAGGCTGTAAAGAACACACCTTTCGCATTTGTCCAAAAACACAATTTTGATGTAAATATTTTTTTGTTTTACAAATGTCTATATTCTTGCTAGCTGCTTTTAAAATGCAAGATCCAACATGCTTGTGAACCAGAACACAGGGAAAAGCAAGGTTAAAAAAGTAGGATTTTTTGTGCCGGCATTACCATGAATTTTTATAGCACAAAATAGTTATAACACTGGATTACAGCAGATATATATGTGATCAGGGGTCAAAAGTTTGAGCTATCAAGCCTGTTAAATAAATTGTTCAAGCCCTATAGCTGCATAAACTTCTCCTAAAAGTAAGTTACCATACTCTTCTGAACAGTAAAATGTATGGCCTATAAATTTACTCCAACTAGTAAATACAAAATACGTAGTGTCTGGAAAGTTATACAAGTTACTTTGGGTATATAAAATACATTAAGTAGTGTTATTTTGCATATCCATCTCAGCTTTAATACAAGTCATAGCACTGACTGCATTTAAAAGACATGTCAAGCCTAACTGGCAATATGGCAATCCATAGCTTTCTCAACAGCCATTGTTAACAATGGCACATTTTCTACTCCAGAGACATTCAAAGGCCAATACATAATCCCAATTCATTCCTATACGTTTTACTTATGGCAGAGAAAACAAGCCATAAATCATTTAACATCCAAGCAATAAACAAAAAAAAAATGTTACCACTCCACTGGCAGACTTGGTCTTTACTTCCAGCTTCACCACCCCAAATCCTAGCAAGAGGGATACGAGATATTACAATTAAGTGAAACCAAAAACATGGTTTGACCGTTATTTCAAAAATAAATAAAGTTACTTACCATATCCTTTGTTGAAAATGTCTCTTGAGGATTTACCCAGATCACCGTATGATGGAGGAACAGCCATTCTTCCTGAAGTGTAGAGATAATTCTATAACAATGTTTAAACAATTACACTTCAGAACATTTTCTGAAATGACGTTATACACAAAGAATATATTTAAACGGTCGTACATAAAAAGGACCGAAGACGTATCATAGAAAACCTGAACATTTTTCGAATATAAGCTTGCATTACATTTATCGACACAATTGCTATCAGAAAGAAAAAAAAAACACACGTGCGCAAACGAAAGTGACTTTTGCGTAAATATAAGGTTAGCAAACTGGAGGCGGCCATCTTGGCATAAAAACGCCACCCTTACAGGTCTCTATTATTAACACAAACATAGCCTTTAACCAAGTGAATTTGTTACTTGACAGGCAAGAGTTGGTCCTGCAACACTTTAGTTTTGCCGAAACGCTTAATGTAACACTAAATTGGGCGTGGGGGTTCACCCCGCCGTCCCCCGTCCACTCGCCTCTCCTCCCCATGGAGACAGATTTAAAAAAAACAAACAAAAACACACGATTCATATACGGAAGACGTTAATTCACAGATAACCACGTATATTATATATCCATGCATAATGCAAACAAAAAAAACAACTTATCAACTTAAATTGACATGTTTAGCACCAAGACAACATATACTGACCTATGGCTGACCTATGGTAAACGAAAACTGCATCTCTACTCAAGTTTAAAGTTGATATAGTTTGATTTTGCTAAAATTAGTTTAATATATAAATAATAATTACAATAACAAAAAAAATGACTAAATCAACAACGGCCTAAAAAAATATAACGAAGCTCCCTACTCAACAGTTCTGCACATTTTCAATACATCACATCTCAAAATCCGAAGGCCTTCATAATGCTGTTCTTTTTACTCAAACATTTGAGAGAACATACAACTTCGATTTAGCAATTCACGTAAGTCTACTACATAACCTGCATACCTGTGTCTGATCTTTGCTTGGAGCTACAAAGTAAGTTTTTTTACTATTATTATTATTATTTTTGTTTCTGGCTGCGCCACCACAGTATATCTCTCCGACTGGAGGGCGAAGTGAAGGAGACAGCTCTACCGGTAACTCTGTCATAACCTCAGAACACAGAGGACCCCGCCGCAGGAACACCCAACACCGCCTGTCATAGTGCTTCATAAATTATTACAACATGAACTTGAGCGATAGTTATAATCATTTGTCCTCGCTTTTCATGATCTACGTGTACCTACAATATTAGAAATTTGGGGACCACTACCTTTATATTTGGGACACATTCTAGGCAAAATTACAAAGGTGCTCGGAAATTGATATCTGGTCCTGTTTAGGACACGCCTCCTACTTTTGAGTTACAGATAGTCTTGTGAATTGAAGTTCCTTGTACGGGTTATGTGCATGTCGAAATGTAAAATATTTGAATAGATACACTTCTTTTGAAATGTGATGATTTATCATTATGAAAATGTGCAGTACAGTTAATCTGTTCAGGAAATATGCACAAAATATGAGATCCCTTATTTTCGTATTATGGTCCTCATTTACAAAAGGTCGTAAAGGTGCGCAATAATTTCACGTTAATGATGTTCGTATTTACTATTGCAATTGTATTAATATTATCGCGCGAAATAGTGGACATATTATGGTGCACACTAATTTTATTGTGCCATACTATGGTAATCAGAATTAATATGTGATTTGTATGGTAATGCATGATTATGTATTTAAATGAAGCACCCCGCTCTGAATAACGAGATGCTTCATTCACACCGTATTACTAAACCTAAAGGGCGATCATTTTACTGCGTGCATTAAAGTGATCATTTTGTATGGAGACGAGGCTTAAGCATCGATAGGCATGCTAACCTCTGCCCTAAAAACTGGTGTGTGCAGTTCGATTCTTTTTACTGACATCGTTTGATTCATTAAGTTTTGTGAAGTTAAAATAAATTTTTTTTAAAAACTACATTTTAATAAAAACCCTTAAGGAGTATTAACTATTACTTTTAAACTATGTAATTCAGATTTAACTGCAACCTATTTAATAGCCTGCAATTAAAAAAAAAGAAAGAAAGAAAAACAGCTAGTGTATAAAATTAAGAAATAGTCGATTTCTTACTTTCCTTTTCAGGATTATACAGAGAGGATGGCACATACAGCAGTACTATGTTATTTATTCTGCCAGTTGCAATTAAGTAAAGATCTTTCAATGTGTCTGTAGCGGGAGCAAGCGCGACTTCCAGTGTTCCGATAAATTTCAAGTACCTTGTATTCATATTGTAACGGCGGGGAAGCTGCAACAAGCGACCAGCGAAAATATGGACTTAATAATGGACTGGGGACGGGGTTCAGAATTTGCTGCGTTGGTGTGATATGTTTGGGTCCTATTGCGTCACACTCCCTCTTTCCTTGAGTAGCCTGCCCTGCTTGTCAGTTAAACTTTGTGTGTGTGTGCGGAGTCAGAGTCCATCAAAAGGAGTGCTTTGCGCAAATTGAGGAAAGTTGAGTTGGGATTTAGGAGTATAGTGAAAGAGCGAGAGGAGATAAGAAAAGACAGCAGAAAGATCAATTGATACAAAAAGGAGTTAAATAAAAAATAGCACTTTTCACTGCTTCAACTGCACACCTATGTTTATTTGGATTCACACGCTCCCTGCCATTAAAAGCTGTAGCTATTCACATATATAATGCAATATGCCCTGTTAAAGCTCACGTGGAATTAAAATCCCCACAAAGAGGGCAGGTTTACAGGTGAAAGTGGGCTTCTACCAGGTTACCGGCTTACCTAATGTGATGGGTGCTGTTGATAGCACTGGCACCCCAATCCATGGAGCCTGCTGACAAGGATGAGAATTGAGGCTACGTCTCATAGATCAATATTTATCGAGTAAGCAGAACAAAAAGAAAAATATGCCATTGCACAACATGACTTTTATTGTATATGCATTGAAGGAGAAAGGAAAAAGGCTTTTTGTCTTTTTTTTTTTTACATCACACAAGGAATACATGTTAAAATGAAATACTAAGCAGTGCAGTTTCACTTTACGTTGCCTCTGCCTGTTCCCAGCTGAGTGCTGTGTCTGATGATTGCTCAGTGTAAGCCACCTCCACCTTCACAATACGCAACTGACCAATAGATATGCTTGGCCTGCTGGGGCTTCTCGTATCACAGTGGTCATAGGTAATTCTGACATTATCGTGCACATTAAATTATCGCTCACAATACATGTAATGTGCACGGTATGGTATGTAAATTATCCATATACTGTGCACGCAAATTAATGCGTTCTGTTAGTAAATGGGGCAGCACATTTAGATTTGTAGCGCATGTTAGGCTCACTACTTTACATGTGCGCTGACTCCAAATGTAGTGCCCTTATGTAAATAAGGCCCTATGTGTGAGCCATTATATTACTCCTTACTGCTACTGATTCCTTTCTTCTGATTGTCTTTATTGTTATAGCACTCTTCCCTGGTTACCTGGAACTGTTACTTTGTGTACTGCCATTCCAAACAACTTTACTTTGTTTCCTTGGTTTCATCTCAAACAATAGTGCCTGGTTTCACCAACCCCAGATTATCCCTAAGCATATACTGTTATTTTTGGTAAAGTTGTAGAAGACTAATGCTAGTCGGGGTCTGTGAAACCAGCCGTGTGACTTACATATCCAACGTCTTCCAGTCCTTGTTCCACTCAGTGGATCTGAACATTGTATATATAATGCTGCTATTTAGACCTTGATTAGTATTCATTGTAGAATGTACCTAACCTAAGGAAACAGCATGTAGTCCCTGATTAGTGCAAACCTGTTTTCCTGATTGTCTGCTCCTGTATTTCAAGAGAATGCAGATGCGTGGACAGTGTGGACTAGCATCTTGGTTGTGTAAGTAGTTACATAAATATGTTGTTTTGATATGCTCACAGTTTGTATACTAGCAGCACAATAGCAACTTTGTTGGGTAACTTTACGCATTTGTATTACAGTAAAATAAAAAAATAAAAAATAAGAGACACACTGACATACATAAAGGCTGATATTTAAAACAGAAAAAAATAATAAAAAGTAAACTTTTTATTGCAGCTGCCCTATCACAGTCTTAAAAGTAGCAACTTACAGAGATCAATGGTAACAGTACCTTTAACAACAGGTTAATTGTTAAACCTTTAGGTGCATGAAATAGCTGCATTAAAAGGAAGCTGCAATATTCCTTTTTTTCTCAAATTTTACAGTAAGGTTACTTATTTACTAAATCCTTATGAAGACTTCGTTAAAACAGCACTGTATTTGTTTTATTTGAATTTAAATAAACAGTAGTGTATACTTCACAAGCAGCCGACTAATAGTTAATATATTAAAGTTTATAGAACTTTTTTTTTCTGTTTGGAGTATAGGCAAATTATTATAATGTAAGAATGTAGCTCAGTGTACTGTATCATCATATTGCTTTACAATTTAGTTTGCATCCCAAAATGTATTAGAAAAGAGGGATACTGCAGCTTTTACTATATCTTAGTGTACTTACACCATTATATGTGATTTTAATACTGAAGGTATTGTAAAACAATGTAAACATTGACAGGAACAAATAGTGTTAAATCGCACAAGTGCAGTTTAGTAAATTAGAAAAAAAGCAGCTATTACCTTAAACTTTACAAACAACCCTGTAATAACTACCATCACAATTTAATTATTGTCCATTACTGTTTTGCACTGGAACAAGAAAAGCTTAAAAAGAGTAAGTAGCTTCAAGTGACATTTTCTTTATTGTCCTCTTACTGTTTTTGGTGTTTCCAATGATTCTGAATGTTGTTGCAGGTACTCAAATCTTGTTTTTTTATTTCAATGTTTGATATACAACTGTGTTAACCCTTTAAGGTTCAAGGGACATGTGTGTCCCACAAATAAAATGATGCTGTGATGATTTTTGCTATGACGTGCACGAAACAGGGTTTAAAATCTACTGACAGGTTGAATCTAGTCATCCAAATTGACAGTTTCCTTCTGATACTTGAGTCACTCTCAAATGTATTTTAAGAAGAAACCGTTTGAACAACCGCTCAATTCCTTGTGTACCTTCAGGGGTTAAGGTGCTTTGACCTGAGCTTAAGAGTAGCTCTTGAATAGTAGTTGGCAGATTCTCTTTCAACATTGGTATGTTTAAACCTGGCTAGACCAGCAAAGTACAGGATTGGGTTTATGAGTCAACACGTAGTATATTTATTTGCCCATACACAATGCCTGTTCACTAGATGATGCTGGCTCTTAAAGACTGAAAAGCTACTTACTCTTGAAGATTGCTCCAGCAGTTTTTTCAAATCATACTTCTAAGCAATCTTACTCTCTCCTGACAGAGAAACATTTCACAAAAAATTGAAAGTTTATTGTAGAACTTTTCCTGTTTTATTTCTTATCACTTTTCATTTTAGGCAGAAATTAAACTGACACGAAACTAATAATTAAATTAATAATTATATATATATTATTTAACATTAATAGTTAACATAGATAGATTGTACAGTCGGCACCGCTTTATCGGGATGCCTCAGGAGAAGGAAAAATATCCTGAATAAGCAGCTGTCCCAATTAAACGAGAGGCAGTTGAGATGACCTTAGTCACACTTTTTTGATACTTAAGATAAAGAAAAAGAATGAAATCATAATATTTCTAATTAAATGTTAAATACATAATTAAAAAAAAAACAAGTCAATGTTTTTTTTACTTTTTATTCCTAAACAAAATGAATCGCACCTGTGATGTTGACACGCCAGCGTTCTTTGCAACAGCAGCCTGAGAAACCACAGGTGTGGTTTACGCACTTTACACAAGTCACAACGTAATCACGTATTCACTGCTATGTGATACATGACCTGTCTTGCTCTGAAACGCGATCTTCATTCATCATTTGAAAATAATGTATCCCAATTAAACGACATAAATAGTATTGGGAAAAACCGTCTCCCAGAGTTTTATCCTATTTAAGCAGAAATCACGATTATCAGGATCCCGATTAGGCGGCGCCGACTGTAATAAGTTAAAATCTGCATAAAGTTAGTAAAACAATTGGCTTTCTCTCTATAATACTGCTAGTGTATTGGATAAACTGAACATTACACTAAGGTTGGTTATGTTTTGGTTCAATCCTAACACTATTAGAGTTTGACTATGCTTAAACAAATAGGTCAAGCTGATGACAATAAACAGATTTGCTTTCTGAGTCTAGTAAACAGCCCCATGAAACTAAAAAAATGATGTTGCTATCTAGGGTAAAATATAAATATGGAGATTTCCAATACCAGCACCATAGTAACAATTTTGAAATGCACAGTGGGCACTGTAAGAGTATATAATTCCACCCCAACCGACCATACATTACCTAAATTAACCAAATATATTCGACCCCCAATATTTTCAGTAATGCTGCATTATTTTTTCTATACATTTGGTTCAAATTTTTACAATTTTAAAACAACATGAACATACATTTCCATAGGATTCACAGAGATTATGTAGAACCAAAACTCATTTAAAAAGCTTCAAAGTCAAAGGGTAAACAAAAAGCTAACTATAACCCTAAGGCCTAACCCTGCTCTTGACAGAGTAAATGAAAAATCAAAACCATGATAACTTATTAGTTTGTTTTGTAGAGAGACTGCCATTAGTGGCTTCTTGGCTGTTTTATTCCACTGGGCCAGATATGCAGCCCTAAGTGTAACCTAACTGGATCCCTAAATGCAATCTTAAAGCACCTCTTTTGTCTTAGGTCTAATAATACATAATCTTGGCAAAACAATGTCAAGAACTTAAATATTTCATGACCACTATTCAGGAGCGGTTGCATAACTGTCAGTGGTTTCAAATATGGGCCACAGAACATCACACTGAAGTTGGCTCTAGCCGATTAATCTTTTCAGTATGGAAGGTTTAGAGAAGGGCCAGCAGTATTCATTGGGCACTGGTCCGTTAACGTTGCACTCAAAAAAGGAGAACATGGGGAACCAGATCCTGGCTCTGCGGCTCTGCTGATAGGCTCTGGTGTTCGCTAGTGTGTGGTAGTACAAAAACAGTCTTGTGGTGATATAAAAAGCAATGAAGACATCTATTGAGTAGTGTTCATGGGCTGCTAGTATAAAGAAGATGCCAAACAGATTCAGAACCCAAGACAAGGTGTGTATAAAGTTCCAGCCTCTTGGAGTATCTAAGAGAAAAAAAAAAGTAAAAAAAATAGAAATCATACTTACTCACATATTTTATATTACTATCATATCTGACAACAAATACACACAGTATTAACTGTTACATTCTCAGGTTGTCCAGAAAACTGTAACGGCCTGCAATATGTAGAGTACTTTTGTGGAAATGGGCTTTCTCTCAAGAGAATTGACGAATGGAATCTCTCTACCATTTACTCTTGGGAATTCCAAATCATGTTATCCTGCAATAACTTAATAGAGTACAATTTGGATAAACTCATGTCATAAAGTGACAGCATAGCAACAGCAGTCTATCCATTTTTTTCTTTTTATTTATATGTACATATTGCAGTTCAGCATTGCATGCTGAATAAGTAATCAACTTTTGTTGTCGTTCTCAGAAATCACATGTGATGGCAGCAGAGGCACAAGAAGACAATCAAGTGATTTCCTTGAGATACAGTAGTCTCTAAGAGAACACCCCTCGGAAAGCAAGCAAAGTGTTCTCTTAGCCGAAGTTTTCTCTAAGACAGAGTTGACTACCAGGCACAATATGCCAAGGCCAATCACGACATGAATCAATAAATACAAATATTTTTATTACTTATGTCATGATGCACGTGCATCAACATATGAAATGAACAGAATAAGTAAGAGAAAACCAATAGGCAAGCATATGTTAATAAGCCATAATAATAAACTAACAAACTAAATTAACAAAGCACCCCTACATATGGTAAAATGCACCAGCGGCTTTAACAGTAATTATGAATACAACAATTCATTTTAACACAATGGTTATTAACACAGCACCCCTACAAACATTAAAAATGCAGCAGCAGCTCTAAATTACTCTTGCAATGACAAGTCAGTTTTGAGAAGATTGAATAAACCATTTGAGTTTGATGATGATGAGTTATCAGGTTACAAAACACTACTGTATCAGTTTTGAATCGGTTAACAACAAATAAATAGCTATCTGTGCCAAAAAGGCGTTCTTTTAAACGAAGTTCCTGTTCCTTTAGACCTTTCACCACAAGGTTGTTTCCTAAGCCGAAGTGTTCTCTTAGGAGGTGTTCCTATACACAGAGACTAGTGTATCTTTTTTTCTCTTGAAATTTGAGGGACTGGCTTTGTTTACAAGAAGCCTAGAAATTCCTGATTCTCTAGACTTCTGGGAATATGACATACCATGCATATACAACAAACATTACTCATGCTGTATAATGTGTTTCAAGATCTCCTTGGTGACAAAACATTGAACTCTCCAGCAATAAAAAGCCAAACCATGTAATCATTTCCTAGCAACTGAAAATGGTTGAGAATTAGCCCAGACAAATTTCTTTGTCAAGACAAACAACGTTGACGTTTAAAGTCCTCAGATTCAGCATGAAACTGTATTTACGTGATATCATCTTAACAAAAATAATAAAAACATTAAATGTTTGCAATTTTTTTTTTTTTTAAATAATATAATTGTATGGTATCAATATCAGTAGACATGCAAGCTTAAAAGTAAAATGCTGCCAGACTTATCAATATATTCTCAATATATAATTTTTTAACAGTTTACACTAGTGGCAGCTATACTTACACTCTGTTACAAAGAAGTTCAGCATAGTCAGGACTACTGTGTGACCACTGAACATGTAATCCCCACAGGTATGGACTCCCGTTAACGTCATTCCAAAACCGCTCCAAATGGCCACCGCACGCTTCAGTTTTGCCCACATGTCGCTGTTTAGCTGAAATATTACAGAATAAAGGAATGTGTATTAATATGCATCCCAACAATAATGCTGCCATATCATTGTTTTGGTGTGTTTATGAATAATTCATAGGAGTAGGTCAGAGTTGTGTATCAGCATGTAGGAAAAGTATACTATTCCCACTAGAGATCTAGATGACACATATCAATTAGCTGCAGCAAATGTAAATCAATTACACCTACACAACCTTTAAGAGTCAATCCTGTCAGCCAGATGACGGCTCTTAACACATGATTTCATATCTATCAGACATGCTGATTTGATAATCTGTTTATTCTGTATATTTATAGTGCAGTGCACTGTGACTGCATATGCCTGCCCAATCAATTTCATTTTATAAGCAACACTTATTTGCTGTTGTGTCATCTAGTTACCATAAAATCATCTATGCATGTAGCAGTACAAACACAAAACTATACTTGTATGCTTTCATACCTAAATGTCAAAATACTGGAACTAACTTTAGACGGATAAAAAGAACTACAACTTTGTCAGTAATAGATTTATAATATTTCTTAAAAGTAGATTCAAAATGTGTTAAAAACGAATCAGCGCTTCAAGGAATGGATTATGATTAGGGCTTGATTTTTTCGGGTGTATATTTGTGAACAAGATCCCATAAAATCGCCTTTTAGAGGAATGTATTTGATTTGAAAGTAAATCACACTGACTGTCAAAATAGGTTTCAACAAAGATTCCTAGGAAGCGCAAACCAATACATTCCTCTAATACGTTTGAGTGGTTTACACAGTGTTATGGGATGAGTAAACAATGTATACCAAAAAATACAAGAAAATTCTAATGCAATCACAACCCTAGGCTTCAACTTCTGTGGCCTCCAAGTCTGTTTGTGGATGAAACACCAAGCAGAAAGCAAAAAATATATATATAATAACAACACTTCTAAATTCCATTTTATTCCCCACCTAGAAGTTGAATATGACAGGCACTCAAACATACCTTTCCAGAACACTGCAAATGTTGGCCAGGCACCGAGAGGGAAGTCACAAACATTGTAATGCAGCGCAGCATGAAGACTGTGCCCATGAGACTACACAAGCGGCGTAAAAGAATTGATCTGCGAGTGAAAGCAATATTGAAATGATCAAGCAAGAGAAGTACAGGCTATCCGAGGGTTATCCAGGAGATCACTTTACTGCCTGGCCTGACAGAAGTTAACTGAAGAGGCATGGTTGTACAGTGTACGCAGTAGTGTAACATTGTGGACATTTATAAGAATGCAGATATCTGTTTTTAAGCATTGTTAATCCTCAGAGACTGAAGGGAAGGCTTTTAACAAACTATTGTGTTTAAAATACAATAAGTAATTGCATGTCATGTTTAAGGAAGAAAAATAAATCTGCATTCTTTTAACACAAACCTGTCAAGTTTTGCATTGATGATTGATGGCCACTCTAAAGTCTATTCTAAACAGTTCTGTACCTGTGCTTGTGAAGTAGCAACACCAACAACCAAATGTTGCACAGGACCACACCACAGGCTTCAGCCATAGCAAAGGCCCATGGTATCCTTGGTACACTGTAAAGAGAACAGAAATTAATTTAGTGTTGCAATATTTATAAACTTGTACGCTTGATCTTCATGTATTTGGTTTCTTCGATTACTACCACTTAGGGGTGTTGCAAAAAGATAATCGCGATATAAATTCTAACGACAATAGTTTTAATTATCGCGGTCATTTATTTATTCATAATTATGATTTTGCCCACTGAGAAAGACGCATCAACTAGAAAAAAAAACTATAATAGGAACATCCATTAGATGGCGATAACGAACCTTTCACTGGGTTTTATATATCCCAAAATTATGGCTAAACGGATACAATCAGTTATCTGGGATCATTTTGGTTTTTAAAAAAATGACGATGGTCAGGTTATTGAAGAGAGAGGGCCACTTTGTAAATTATGTTAAACTGTTCTTTCAAAGAGGCGAATATGTTCACGCATTTACTAAACCACCACCAAGCACTTTATAAAGAAGCAACATCGGTAAGGAACACAGTGTTTATTAAAAACAGTCTTACGTAAACCAATTGCGTGTATAATAATAATGCTAATGCGTTTTAAGTATTCCCGTTTTATGATTAAAAACCACAATTATATATTTTTAAGCTACAAGCATAAGGAGGACACATATTTTAACACTATTTAAAACAGACACAAGGATATAGTGAGCATTGCGTGTACTCGAACAGGAACATCAATATATTTAAAGGCTACACCCTAAACGCTCAGCGAACACCACACTCACTATATCCTTGTGGCTGTTTTCTAGTTATTTATTTTCAGCTACAGATTGGCATTTTCAAACATTAATTTAATTAAAGTTTAACATTTTGTTTATGTACAGGTCAGCAGTAAAGTCATAAACAGTTTGCAATTTAAAAACCCCTTACTTCTGACTCCTAGTGTTGTTATTGTGGTCCTAAAATCTGCTGTCTTAATGCAGTTACTTTGAGTTCTGAACAAGAAACATTTTAAAAAGATGTAAGGAGAGGCTCACCACAGCTAGTCTGTATTCACGTTTTTTTTTCTATTTATTCATTTTCATATGCTTAATTACTGGTACTGGAGTAAAACTTAGGGCAGGCTGATATGACCAGCTCCATTTAGAAATGAGTTTGACGCAGTAATAGTGTAGCTATTGGGAATAAGACAATTGTAACATCCTTAAAATCAGACTAACAATTATGAGAAACACCCAAACGAATCAGGTAAAACCCCCAAAACAAAACCCTTTTAAAAAAAATTAAAAAAATAAATAAATAAACAAAGGACCAATCTTTGTATACAGTAATTGATACCTATGTTAAGTAGATGTTTAAAAACTGTTCTGAGAGTTCTAGATTTAAAATAGAGTGTTTTGTAAACATCTGTTGTATTATAATTAAGCACCATATTTTTTTTTTTCCAATTTGGTTTATAATGTTGTAAAACATGTTTTAGCTTAATAAATAGTTACCCTTTTAAATCTGTAAGAATTCTTTTTTTTTTTTTTTTTGGTTCTTTGTAAAATACCGTGCTCTATGGCAATTATCGTGATAATACCCCACAGAATAATCATCGTAGAGAATTTTCATATTGTGACATCCCTGCTACCAATACATATTGAACAAAAATGACAGTCAGAATGTATTCTACAGTATGTGTTCCTTTCAATTAAATGAATAAATACGTGAATGTGGTCCAGATACGATAAATACAAATAATGTATTCCTTGTTTCTAATCTGCTAGCACAGATCAGTCCAGGAAGCTCAGAATTGTGCTGCAGAACAGTCATTTGCGGGTTGAGAAGATGAACTCCAAACACTGATGACCAGCACTGTGCAGTATGTAGACTCAGAGGATTAACAAATCTGCATTAATCTACTGATATACTGCTTTGAAGCCAAATGATTTTCTTTTTGTTGTTGCTCATCACCTAAATGCATTTGGCCAACTTTTTCCATGTTCTATACTTCTGTTTAATTGCATTCACATATCACTGCAAAAACAGCTTTCAGTAATGGAAACTAAAGTAAGAGAATATTTAAGAGGCAACAAATAGCCGCCGTTTAATTTTCTCCTATTAGATATTTGCACAATATAAATGACATCATCTTCAGACCTCAGGATCCTGTGTCTTGCAGTATATATGGCACATTATATTGAATGGGTGCTGAAGAGTGGAAAGTGAAAGCTGATTTGGTGCAGATGAAAATTATGCTTTTACAGTACAATGCCATGTGATATTTATAAAAAAATAAATTAAAAATCTATCCATCCAACAGCATCAAGGACAATGCAAGAAATGACGGTCAAATTCAGTACACAGTGAATAAGTACCTCTTACTGTAAACCAAGGACATTGGAGAACTCACACTGTATTTGCATTTCTGCTATTAAACATGCTCTGCAGGGGATATGAACTAATCCACTGGCCTACTGACAACCACCACCAGGCCTCACTTGATTTAGATTTGCAAGTCGAAGCAGACTATTTTCCTGTGTTGAAACATCATGGCAAAGCAGTAAACAAATGCATATACAGTAGATTAAAAACAGTAATAAAGAATTGAGCCTCCAATGTCCCCTGACAAGCTCATTATATGAGCACATTATACCCATCCAGAATACCAAATACTAAAAAAAAATGACTGCAACAAAAACTGTTTATGAAAATATACGATCTTAAAAATAATTTTGGTTTGCCTGCTGCAGCTTGATACAACTTTAAGCAAGAGGACAGCAAATGTATTATGACTGATTGCCAGAGAATGCCTTGCAGTCAACTGAGAGGGGTACATTCAGTGCCCTTGATGATTGCATCCAGGCTTCTGAACAGTGCCAATTATGACAAATCAATGTCATGTCGGTTTTATCATATGAATTTGAGTACGACGGGCGCTATGAATCCTTCTGAGATTATTCATGCAGTCTGGGTGAGTGTGCCTATTAGACAACAGGCTCACAGTTACAATGGTGATTAATCCTCCCTGCCAAACGTCTTACCAACTGCGTTCTTTCTACATTAGTTCTGTAAAGTGTATAAATATTTACAATTCATTAAACTCCTTAGCCACACATGTGGTCATATTTAAATCACCATAATTAATGCATGGAGTGTGCTAAAACTAAGAATCAAAGCTGAAATTCTCAAAACAAGTGATTCATGGTAATAAATGAATGGTAACAGCCAGCACCTACCTGTCTAAGAATATGTCTGGCAATGGGGGGTAGGTTTGCATGTCAGGCACCCGCTCATGGACTATAACCATGACAAAGGACGTAAACCCAAACACAAAGACAACATAAACAGAACTTAAAATGGTCTTCCAGTACTCTGGGTCCAGTCTCCGTGTATGCTGTTTATATTTCCCATTAGTATACTGTTGGTACTGGTCGGCGCTTAGGCTGGCGACTGGTTCATCCGAGTCTCTGGCTGGGTCCCCGTTATACAGCCAGTCGCTGCCCTGTATAGAGTTCGGGCTGTGTGCCCCTGAGCCAGACAGCCACCCTTCATAAGTGTAGCCCAGCTCTTCTAAAACATCGCTGTTCTGTTTCTGGAGTTTGCGAATGGAAACCATAAGCCTCTTGATGTCTCCCAGTACTTTCAACTCCAAGGGAGGGGACCGAAGGTCATACTCTGTCAGAGTCAGGATGGACGTGCCGTCCAGCTGGTGCCTGTTGCACAGAAGGTCCACATAGTCACTGAACCCTTCTTCCTTCAGCCACTTTGCCACGTGCTTGGTGGTCCAGCGGCGGATGCTGGGCTGGCTCACCGCCATTGTTTTACATTCTTTCTGTAAAAACAAACATACACTACAAATTAGCAAAGGCTTAAGGTTCAGCACTGCCCCAAAAAGGCTGCGCATTTTTATTAAATGTTTTGTATAATTAAGCTCAGAAGCCTAATTTTAATCCTGAAACATGTATTGTTTGCAGTGGAGTTTCTTAGGGGAACATGTTTACATATTAAAGCAATAATGTGGGTTCATATAGAGTAAACAGGTTGATAAAATGGTTACATAAATCCCTACCAATTGTGGTCTGAAGTTGGCTTTACTATGGTATGTAAATACTGTAAATTGGGAGTGGCGTGGCTTACAAACCGAGAGTAAACTTGCCAGTTTGAATGGCAAACTGCTTAATTTATCCAGCTATTTCACAAGCCTTAATTTACTGTAAATAGCAATGTGTACAATACTCAGTAATACTTGTTTGATAACTTCCTGTCTGACAAAAGCTAGACAGATGTACGGTACTGGTGGATTACCAATCCAGTTTTGCACATGGGTAGAATATGTTTAGTATCACGAAATAGATAAGGATAACTAACTGTTAGACTGTAATTTACATCATATCAGTCTCTTCCTTTCATTCATGGCTGCAGTATTAAAATAATCTGAAAATGTAAACCAAAAACAATTCTCAAGGTCTAGTATTTAAGGAGACCATTGAAAGGCAATGCAAGTCCAAGTTCACATTTTATCTCTGACAGAAGCTGATATTGCTTTTCAGCATTGATTTAGTAGCCCTTTATCAATCAAGAATAGACTGTAAACACAAACATATTTGAAAGATTGCCTAAGAGGGCTTATTGTATGATACACAGGGTTCATATTTTTCGGGTGTGGAATTATCCTTAAAAAGTCAGCTTTTTTATTTATAACCCACAAGATGGGTTAAAAAATGTAAAGTCAACACAACTGTAAAGATCAGTTCTGCAAATGAGTGGAGTGGAAGCACATAGACCTCTCATGACTCACGTTAGGTTATTCAAGTACAGTACTTAAACCACGACCTCAACTTTCATACAAATACTTATTTTCCACAATGATTACACATCCCCTTCCGAGAGCAGCCAGCTGACCAGAGCCAGGTTTTTCTAGCACTAAGCATAGTCATACTGTAACCACAACCAAACCACCCAGCAGATGACAGGGCACGGGTCTGTAGTATAGGAAGTTAACTCTCTGGGGGCTTTGTTAGGCAAAGGCTTATATTGCAGTTTTATTTAGGGAAAGACTACACAGAAGTGCTATTAAAAATGAATACGAATGTCCAATATTTAATCATTGTTGGAAAACAACAGTGCTGACAAAATTACAAAGTTATGTAGAGTAGCCCCACCTTTATCAGATTCCACTGATAATATATTCAGCGATTTAACATTGGCTCAGGCCAATTCAAGTGTAATGTACACGACAACAGAGATAACAGCTTATTTATATATGATATAATATATACCACAAAGATTGATGAAAACCTGATGATATCTTGAGAATAGCTTAAAATACCTAAAGAGTACAGTTGTTGTGGGCTTCAAGCTAGTAACCTGAATTCAGTTTTAAGATTTTATGTAAAACATTGTAATGAGCAAAATCACTGTACATTTTACTAAAAGTGAATACTGTTCAACTGGTGCACTACTGTATCAAGCTGTCACAGATGTTGATTTTCCAGGGCCAGAAAAGTCTTAAATGTCTCAGATTGTTAAATAAAGAAACTAAGTCACTATGAGCAAGCATCCACAGTATCACATTAAAGTGTATCTTGCAGGTCAAACCCACCAATACATTTCTGTATAAATTTCATCAATAGAAATAAAACAGTTTTTATGCTGTTAGAAAATATTAATAAACAACAACGATACGATGGATTTTGTGTGGTGTATGGCCACACTCACTCAAAAATTGTGTTGGCCGGAATATAACCGGAAGTTAAGTACGAAAAGGTAAACGCACATGGCAACTGCTGCTGAAAACATCGAAGACCCAATAAATTTTAGCGAACAGGGGCCACAACCCTACTTTTTTGAATCGCCGGCAAGGCAGTGAGATCCCACTGATCAACAGAGGCAGCGACTAAATGGGGATTGACAAGAAATAGAGTTGTGGACCCTCCAAAACCTGTGGCGGATCAGCAACACTGCTCTGTAATTAGTTTAGATTAGTTTAGTGATTGTCTGTTATGGCCTATAATACCCATTTTTGTCATATTTTGTCTGTGATCACAGGCCACAGACTGTCACAGAAGAGCAGACCATTGACAGTGACACTGTGAAACCTTTTCAAAGATGATAAATTACAAACATTACAATAATGTACAGTAGACATAAGGATTGATAAGATGGCATTATATAAAGCAGATAAGACAACTTCAGCAATGAATATGGAAAAATAAACGTTTCTTTACTCGCCATTACGTCAGTGGTACAAATTTTCTGATGCAGTAAAGTTATTACAAACAGACAGTTGTTTGTAATAGAGAAATACAGGTTTACAATATGGTAATGCCATAACAACTATTTACATGTTTTGTATCCTGATGATGCACACACAATAATTAAAGTCTCTGTATAATTTTAGAAGTGAGTGTCGATATTATGACTAAGTTTCTGTCAAAAATAGTAATGTAACTAAAATACTGTAACTTACTTAGGCCTACTCGTTAGGTAAGCAAGGAAATTAAGAAACAGACAACCCAATGCCGATGCCCTGACAGGTTGGAGTTTGTGCAACCCCTACACATGCACGAATTCACCATATTATTTTATTATTATTATTTCTTTTTTTTTTTCTCTCACAAACCTGTAGGCCAGACATACAGGCCGAAAACTGTTTCCCTTTTGAAACGGCACGCGTGACGTGGTGCAAAAAGGTTGTGTTTTTTGTAGGCGTGGTCCATGATCCACATTATAATCAAATTTTAGTGGTCTATAAAATGTTTTTTAAAAAAAAGAATAATGCTAATATTCTTAATAAACACTGCTGCATCCATTTCAGTGATAAAACAAAACCTGCAAGATACACTTTAAGCACAGTTCTTTATGCCAATAACCTCCTGAAGTACAGAATGTTCTTGTTTAACCACCCAACACACATTTTGACTTGATGATCTGCTACACAAGTGCAGAATATGTACAACCCAGGTTGCTGATTACAGAAGCGTCCTAGTGCCAATTTAAAAAAAATAAATAAAAAGTATCTCCTACATAGGACTTTATATCGCCTACGTAGGATTATTTAAAAAGTCCTACGTAAGACCATGGACGGGAGATCCCAGGGGGGCGGCGCACAATTGGCCAGGCTATGTCACACGTTTCGGAGGAGGCATGTGTCCATCTTCGTCCCTCCCGAGACAGCGCAGGGGTGGCAGCGGTGAGTCGGGTTGAAATAAAGAAAATGAAGGTCCTACATAAGAGATACGACTATTTTTTTTTTTTTTTTTTTTTTTTTTAAATTGGCACTAGGTAGGACGCTTCTGTAGCTGACACTTACATTTTCAAGATCATGTAAAAACTAGACAGGGGTGTTTTTGTGAGCAAAAGCAAAGCCTTAACATTAACAGTTTCTGAAATACGGTATGATGATAAAAACAAATCCGGCCATATTCATTTTTATTAGATATTAATGGTTTATATGTTTGAATGCTGTAATTCTATCAGATTATAGTAAGCATTGTCCTTTGTACAGTACAGCAAGGTTCTGCTGAGTTCTCTTGCCTGGAACCTTTTATCCTATTCAGGCTAATGTAGCACTGTGTCACACATACAGTACCAGAATGCTCTCTATACAGTGCTTCCAGACATTTGCTATGCAAAAAGACATCTGTAGCTTCTACAGATTTCTACTACTGTAACTTCCATTTTCCAATAGCTATAAATAGAAAAAATACCCATCCAATTACACAGAATCTAGAATAAAATGTCCTTTTTAAACTTAATAAAAAAAATAATTGCAGTTCACATTAACTATAGGGTGAGGTGGGGGTGTAATGACACACTAGTGTCATGATATGATACGTCTCACGATATGTATGTCTGGATACAGTATGTATCACGATACATGTGATGGTCCTGATGGGCTAACTAGTCTAATTTTTCTTCAAAATGATGTATCGATGTCAAGAAGATTAATTTCTGAGATGTATAATTTTATAAATGTTTGAACGGCTAACTTGATATCATCAAGTTTCATATTCACAAATCCTAACAGGAACACACAGAAACATTATCATACAGACCCTGTGTTTGCTATTAGGAAAGTTGCTTCTGAACAGGATTTGAACTCCGGTACAACCTCAACATGGGAAATCAAAAGGCATCTAAGTTGCAGATGACAGATGAGCAAAGCAATTCAAATAGTGTGTTGTTTAAGTACAGTAGTTCATGTCCAATAGTTCAATCAGGTATATCCAAAAAGTGCCCATCTCTGTAGATCGATACTACAGTACAGAAATAAAGTAGAACCAAGACAATGCTTTCAGCCCTTACAAACTGTACAATACCATGTTCAGGTCATTCATTTAATAAAACACTTCAGTATTTCAGCCCACTAGTGCACTGTTCGGTACTGTTGCACAACGACGAAGCAGTAATACAATATACAGTAACAAAGCTGAACTGCAGATAAGTGAATACAATAAAAGTACAAACAATACATCGCCCACACCAGCGACTTGAGCTTTGTATAGTCTTCTAGATGTTGAAAAACGACCAAGATATTTGGTAACGGAAATACATATGCAATAGAAGGCAATTGTTCAAAATGTATCACTCAGAATGTATACCAAAAACAAACAAACCAAAAAAATACATTAACCACTGGGATTTAAATGACTGCATTTCCTGATTTACACATAACCCTATCTACTGCCTTGTAAGCTAGAGCTTGCAGAAAGCATAATTACTAGTTATTTTGTTGACAACACCCAAAAAAGTCTGACAGCACATACAAACAAAGCCGGTATACAGTTTCTGCTGGTAAGAATCACGGTCAGTTACGATATATGTGTTCAGACGAATGTACTAAAAACGCTGCCACTAAGCGCCGTTTAAACGTGTATGGCACACACACACATATGTAAGATTGACAAAATGTAACACATTAATTGCACGACCAATTAAACTAAAAAAGGTCACAGGAACAGTACCATTCATTAACCAGGGCCTAGCTACATTTGAATTAATATATTTTTTCAAATCATAAAAATGTGTGGGGAGAGTGAAAATGATAAACCCCACTTGACTTACTCTGTTAATATAAAAACATGGAGAGTACAGGGCTACTCACGCGAAATCGTTCACTCGTTCAATATGTCCAGCTTCTCTTTAGTCAATCTTCTTATACGCTTGTTCTAATATCGATTGTGGTAGACTGTATAAATGCTTACTAATGGGAGTGCAACTCCAAATCATTGCTCTCTGACTTCATGTTCTGACAACCGAGCAGTCGTCACGGTAAACAGGAACTACGTACGAAGACCCGTTTGACAGGAAAGACCTACTAGTTACAACAGAGGGTGACTCTGAACGATAAGAAAAGAGGCGGATAAAACTACTGACATCTATTGGGCAATAAAGGGAATGGGTTCTATTACAGTTCATTGATGGTGACTAAAACGTCTAAATATGATTAAGTAATTTGCTTTAAAATAATTCAACATTAAATTAAAACTTTTTTTTATAAGTTTGCTAACATTACCGGCACATTTGAAAAGAGTTGACAGGTCAGCCCAAATTATAAAGGTGGATTTTGATGGGTTTTAAAATAAATATTCTTATAAAGTAATCCAGCCATTTTCTTTTCACTTATTAGCATCGGTTGCATTATCACTGCCCCCATATTGTTGTGTTGAAGACTTTTTGGTTATTTGCTTATTTTTGTAATACAGTACTTTAATTTGCAATACAGGAGAACACATTCCAACTGTATCCTGCTATTTCACTTCCTCTGTGGTAGGCCACACAAACAGGAAGAGATTTTGTACCAGACATCTGCAGCAACTATAGTTGTTATATAGCATTATATTTTAAATAGTTGCATATTCCAAATACAAACAAAGAAACAAAATATCTTTAGTAGAAGATAATATCGCTAGATATAAAAAAAAAAGTACAGACATTTACATTAAAACTTCAGTTACATCAAGTGAAAAAAAAAACAGTATAGAATAAAAATAATTTTAACAAACATTAGCATATTGGCAATCTTGCAGCCTATGGTTCCAAACTTCTGAAATACCTGGTGTCACCAAAACAACTCGCACCCAGTTTACACTTCACAAAAACCCAATGACACTCATTAATGCCATGTTTATTCCTTTAAAAGTAATTTACATTAAAATGGCAACAACACATTTATCTATTTCCTACCTAATAATACAATTCCATGTATTCAAAGTAATTACTTAGAGAAGTTAGATTTCTGCTTTGCTGTATAAGAACTCTGCACCTGCTGGCAGATGTCTCAGTATGCAAAGTGGGGCAGACATGTCAAATCAAAACTAAACAAGCTGCTGGGGATAGGTGAAAAAAAACAAACATAATAATCAAATGAGAAAACAAATCAGCTCACAAAATGTCCACAGAAGAAATATTACATTGTAATTCATCAAAATCCTTTGAAAACTCCAGCACTGATGCTGAAACCCCATCTGGTAAACAGCTAGAGGATATATTGTACAGTGACCAATCTTCCTGTAGATGAAGTGTGGTCTAACATCTACTTTGGGGATATGCAAGGCTTTTGCAAAGTTTGTACTATGGTGTGCTATTTTAAAATGATCCATGACTGTGTTTTTTATGTCTAACTAAAATAGCAAAAAAAATAAAATAAAAAAAAAGTTTTTTAGATTTGGAAAGACTGCTGTTTATTCCTTATTTAGGATCTGTTTCAGATTTTCTATTTTAAATTTTCAAATTGTACAGTCAACTAATAATCTGCAGATGCTCCAAATACAGTGTGCCACACCCTCAATAACTCCGCAACACTGTTCTGGTTGACACAGTATTTGGGGTAATGTGCATTTTAATTGACTTTCATATCTCTTAATGCTTGACATGTGTACTGCTTCCCCAATAGCCATAAAAAGTAGGATTGATTTCCAGATTTAAGTGTTTTACTTAAATGTTATTTTTGTATTTGTTGCAGGTATATGGCTCATGATAGATATGGCCTGTGGAAGATGGGGATTGCTCATGAGAAAATGTGCTGCAAAGGAAGTCCTGATTTTTATGTTACAACTGTAGACTATCATGGGGTCCCAGCTAGTGATCTGCCAGACTTTGACCTGAGTCAATATTTCTATTTGTCTGCAATCAATTCTCCAGGGGGTAAGAATCTTTTTTTTTTTTTTCTAAATGTACTATTCATGATCTGTGTTCCTGCCTTTAAAATATTGAGTAGACCAAGAAAATGCATCAGAAGAACAGTTGCTTGGCAGTGGTTGGTTGATAACTGCCTTCTGGATTTCCTGTGAAACCCGTAGCATGGCCACCAAGTCATTACCTCATCACATGTGAAAACAATCTCTTATCAAACAATGTAACCTGTTTATGAAATAATGTCATAAAGCACCTGAAAAACTATTGTTTATGTGAAAATGTCTGAACAGTGATGTAGTTCAATTAATAAGAATAAACTGCTGTCTTTTGAAAATAGGGTTTTAATTTAATTGACTTTTTTTGTTACGAATTTGACATTTACCATTGGCAATATGATTTAGTTAGCTTCATTTGTATAGTTTTCAATGAGGCATGCAGCAAAGGGAGGCAAAACATGAACTTTAGTATCAGAAGCTGTTTTGAGTTTAAAGTTTTCCATTGCCTTCACATACCAGGCTTTGAAAACAACCCCATTCCAACACAACTGGAATGGGGAAGTTAGAGATGAAAGCTCCTTATATTTTCACTGCTCATGTGCAATTTCTAAACAGTGAGTGAAGTTCAACCATCAATATTTGTTAACCTCAATTAGCACAAATCTTAAAACAAGGTAGTGCAAATCGATGTCTGTGAAACCAGTCAAGTGACAAATTTAAAAAAGAATCAATATTATTATATGTATATAATATTTTGAAATAAGTATAGCAGTAAAATGATATGTATTAAAGTGGTTATAGCTATTGAAATCATTTCATAAATCCAACCTGTTGTGTGCTTTCTTTTGCTAAATTATGAAGTATTGAAACCTTTCTAGCAAATAGAAGTGCACAGCAGGTGAGATTTATGGTATTATTTTGTTAGCTACAACCCCTTTAATTGCATTTGTAAGTTTCTGATAGTTTTACCAAATTATAGAAGTATTTATAAAACTACAGCGATGATTTCATATTGCCTAATCCAAGATTTCTCTTTTTTACTTCATAGCCAATATGTTTGTGCACTGTGCTGTAGGAGTGAGCAGATATGCCTCCTTGGTGTTGGCCTACCAATGCTTTATCACTACTTCTCCTTGGTTGATGCCATCAAAAAAGTGAAGGAAAACAGGTGTTTTTTTTCCAAACAGGGGTTTCCTCAAACAGTTACGGACTTTAGATATCAATTTACATAAAGAAAGACGGTAAACTGAATAGGGATCTAGGTCCTTGCATGTGAGCAATACTGGCTATCAAATGGGTATACAATTATTTTCTGTATGTTTTGGGTGTTCTCAGGCAACTCTAGAAAACAGTACAGGACCCCAATATACCTCTAAGACCCATGTGTTTTTCAGACTAATCTTAACTAAATCATAATGCTGTGCTGTAATCTGTGCCCAACAGATGTGTTGACGATTGGTCTATAAGCTGTTTGAAACCTTACAGAACACTGTTCAATTGTCTGAGAAAAGAGACAAAGTAAACATATAATTGTAAATACTGCTGTTCAGATGTGGTTTTCTATGACGTTTATTCACAGATTCAGCCTTGCAAGCATAGTTTAAATTACAATGTGCAAGACACTGCTGATCCCCTTTGTCACAGAGTGAATACAGCTATTGTCAGTGTGAAGAATACAGAACTGGATGCTTGGTGTAAGTCTCCCACTGTATGATTTACAAATTAATAATATAATCTAAAACTGTGTGTTATACTTTGAATCTATCCTTTGTATAGAAAAAGCAATTGATTTCATCATCTATGTAATATGAGCTATAATACTAGTCAAAGATATAGGCCTACTGCAGTTGCAGCAGATTTTGCTAAATTGTATAGTCTCTGGTTTGTTTTCTCTGTATGTTTAAATGGTTTAGCTTAATGGAAATTATCCCTTAGAACTGTTTTTGTTTTTAAAAGCGAATGATATAATGTTATTTTAATGTATATGAAAATATACTATTGGTTATTGTTGATAACAGTTCATGTAGCCATGAAATTGTGCATTCCTGTTATACTACAAAATACTGCAAACAACTGTACATTATATGGAGTCTACTTTACAAATAAAAATGGCACTGTCTGCTTTAGATTTAATTAATCTTCAAAGCATACATTATCAACAGGAAAAGGTTTTCCTCTGTTTCCAGGAAATTTAAAATCAATTGGGCACAGTAAGGATGAATCTCTGCAGGATTACATCTTAAATTATTTCTATTTTTCAAATCATTATAATTGCATTAAATAATAAACCTTCCTGGCAAACAGGCATTCTTGGTTTGAAATAGGATTTTAGACTTATCAAAGACTATAGAAACTCAAATCAGTGAACTGTAATGCTGTTACATAGCAACCTGTAATGATAATTTATAACCATCTATGAAAAGAATATATGAACATCATGACTAATGGTTCTTCAACCCTTAAGGTGATGGGTGGAGGGGGAGTTGTTAAAGCAGCTTCTAGGGCAAGGATTGCAATAATCTAAGGAGTTTAAATGTTGGTTGTTTCTGGGCTTACTTACATACACTATATGAACTTGGACTGTGGTAGCTTAGTATGTAATATATACAAGTATATCATCCTCCATTTGAAATTCTTGCATGAGTATATTTCTGCATGAAACTGCATGCAGTACATAATGCTATTTTTACATATTCGGGGGAAGGGAAGGTGGTGTCACATTTATAGTGAACATCTCAGCTGCTATGGCCTGCTTCATCATTCTTACCATGCTAAATTCAGTTTGTTCAAATGAGCTCATAAAGAAGGTCTTACATATTAGACCAGTTGCCAATAACAGGCAAAAAGCGACAGGAAACATATCAAGGAGTGTTAAACTGGTAAGGTTAAATAAATGTACAGTCTTATTAGACCTAAAATCAGTGCTCCAGATAAGGTTTTGGGTCTGGGAGTAACTTACCCTCTAATTGAACACTGAGAGAGTAATTTATTTTCAGGGGGTAAAATGCAACATTACCTTGAAGTTATGAGTAATCTTGATAAATACTGTACAATCCTTAATGGTAATGGGGTAGGCATCAAAAAAGAGCCTTCCATTTTATCTGCAATGTTACTTTGAACTACTGTACAAGCACGCGTGTGTTCTACAAGGTTCTTTCTAGGCTCAGCACATTTTTTTCAAGGTATCACCCTGCAAATTAATTACGTTACTTATATTTTAACATTCAATTCTTAAACTCAGTGAACATGTTAAAACTTCAATATCAAGCCATACAGATAAATAAAACAAGGAAATTCATAAATAAGTTATAAAACAGTTTGTTTAATATTATAGGCACCTTTTTTTTTAGCGGTTGCCACTGACGATGGTTCTAGTCGGATTTGTAGCTGGACTGGGATGTTTACGCTTCAACCTGTGTAGTAGCTTCAGATTGTTCTTATTCTTACTGCAATTAGCTGCAAAGTCAACAGGGCTAGCCAGAGATTGGATAATGTTTGTTGAGTTGTTTTTTCTTGTGTATAGTTTCCTAGTAACTGAAGACATTGTATTCTGGGAGATGTAGTTCGTTAGTGGAAGTTGCGGGGGAGACGATGGAGGCAAACAAGCTGTGCAGTAACATTGCTATGCGTATTTTTACGCATTCAATTTAAATGTAGTGCATATTTCAGCTTTTTGAGTAAAAATGGCAAGTACACAGCTTATCTGGACCGCTGCCTAGAATTAATTATTTTGTCAATTAAAAAGATGAATTGTATGATTTGCTTCTTTTGAGTGACAGGGATTTTTTGCTCTTTAACTGACTGTAAAAAAATAAATTAAAAAAAAACTATGGAAATGTCACAAAATAATGTGATTGGCTGAAACATTCCAGTGGAGTATGAAGTATTCGGCCCAACAACAGGGCTTAAGTGACCATTGCATCAAAGCTATTTTCACACTAAAACTAATGTTAATTAAAAAATTTTTAAAAAGTGTTATTTTGTTTATCCAGTAGCTACTGGACTCCAAAATATTTTCCTTCCTCAATCTATATAAAAGGAAAGAGCAAACTACGTAGAGTGTGCTAAATTGGGTAACAGCAAGTGTGTGCTTCTAAAGAAACACCTGTTCAAATGTATCTCGGGCTGCTGGAAACATTAAAGAAGTGGCAGCAGGCAGGATAAACTGGCATCTTCACCTATTGATTTGTAATTTAGATGCAATGAAATCCTCACGTGAATCTAGGAATCGGCATCTCTCTGTCAAGGCACTGGAGAACATTTTGGACAGTTGCAAAGTGGAGTTGACCCAAATAGACGAAGTGTGGCCTAACCTTTATATTGGAAATGTGTGAGTACTTTGTTAGAATTACAGGTGGCGGTGTGGCGGTATGGGGAAACCATCTATTTTTCATATTCAAAGTTTTTTAGGAGGAAGCTGAAATGTGTTTATTAATGGTGGATCAAAGCCATCAAACATAGTGTAAGGATTTGAAATAATATTTGTTTTGTTTATATATTTTTATTATGCTGTTTGCTTTATACTTACACCATGGCCTCATAAAGCCCTAAGGTATTATAAGTAATTTAGTCCTGAATTCAGCTAATTCTAACAACAAATGTGTTCATTGTGTAACTATATAACCTAAATAGAACTCTCAAGCAAAGGGTATGTGATATTAACCAATATTTCTTTAACCAATATTTCTTGTCTTGCTACAGAGCAATAGCCCAGGACAGGAGTGCATTACAGAGAATGGGTATCACACATGTATTAAATGCTACACATTCCAAACAGGGAAGCTTGGGCAACCAAAGCTTCTATGGCAAGAAGATACAGTATTATGGCATAGCTGCAGAGGATTCCCCTGAATTTGATCTGAGTATCTACTTCAAGGCTGCAGCTCAGTTTATACACAAAGGACTGAAAAAAAAAGATGGTACGAGCCTATACGTTTGTTAAAAGAATGACTCTTTTTTCTGTGTGGATTTCTAGTCAAATAAGATATTTTAATATCAATCTTTGTCCATGTCTGTAATGAATTATCACCAATCATATCTGCTTTTTTTATGTACCCATGTGTTACTTGTTACAGGAAAGGTCTTAGTGCACTGCATTCTGGGAATGAGCAGATCTGCCTCCTTGGTATTGGCCTACCTCATGCTATATCATCATCTCTCACTCGAGGACGTCATCCGCAAAGTCATTCAAACCAGAGCAATTTATCCAAACAGGAGTTTTCTAAAGCAGTTACTAGATCTGGATATCCAGTTACAAAGCAAACTAAGAATGTGTCGGCTTCTTTAGTGACAACAAGTGGAAAAGAAAGAAAAAAGAAAGAAGGAAAAGAAGTTCCTTTTAATAAATATCTGTTATTCCACTAGGTCTCAGTGTTATTGAATTTTTTCCCTGTCATATAAATCATTTCCTGCATGATGTGCATACCATACTAACAACCTGTTTTAGTCATTATAAAGGGTGGGACGGTATTATTTACAGCGTGAGTTCATATTTACTTATGGCTTTGCTGTACACTAATGTGCACTGAGTCACAATTAACTCACTACTGGACCATTTCTGGAAAAAAGTAAAATATTCATGCAACTAAAATCAGATCTGCATTTCATGTTTAAAATAATAACATACAAGTTAGATACCATTATGTTATAATACCAGAGTATTACCCTGAAGAAAGGTTATGCAATAGCAGGCCAAGACATTATTTATAACGGCAAAGTATAGAACTAAAGATCATCGGGTAAAAGATATCCATCCAGCAGTACACTATGTAACCCATATGTAACTTGCAAGACTGGACACCATACTAGTGGGTTCAAGTATGTGTTGCACTGGTGCTGGGTGACAGCAACTTTCCATTTTTAGACAAGAAGAAAATTATTTTTCTGTTCACATTGTATTAGCCAGTTATAACATTTTAACTGAATGGTACAGGGTACATTACAACATACAATCAAATGTCTGATAGGTTTTTAAACCATTGTCTATATTAATATTTATACTGATCTTTTAACATATGGAACTTATACATACAGTATATAATAGCTCAGTTTTATGAATTGTTTTTGGGTGAATGCAACTTGCAATTTCTGCTTGCGTTTGCAGAAGTATACAAAAAAATTTATAATTAACATGTAAAAATTCTTATTGTCTTTTTGCTTCTGATAAAATAAATGATGCTCTTCATTCTACAAAGTTTTGTTTGTTCGTTTGTTTGAGAAAGGTATTTAAAACACATTATCCACTCTTTTACCAAATGTTTCTTTTGAAATGTTGTATGATATGAACCTGCTTATCATTGGAGCCAACCTGGAATATGGGATATGAACAGTGCATTCGCACAATGAACAACATTTCATAGAAATCTCATGTGGCGGTTATAGTTGCATGGCCCTGACTGCTTATCTAAATAAGTGGACTCTGTAAATTTGGATTTACATAGTCTTCATATTAGAAAGGTTTAAATGGTTCAGTTCCAAAATTCCAAAAAGTTAAATTTCTTTATTAAAAAATAAAATGTTTTGATATTCATTTTTGTGGAAATTTTAAAATGAAGCATCTTGTTTATAGTTAGCAAAACAGACTTTCTCCTTTTATCAGGGTTGCCAACCTATACTCTTTACAGTAGGTGGCAGTGGTAGACCATACTGTATAGTTACAACCCATACTCAAAATAATGTGAAAAACAAACCAATTCAAATATTCTCAGCACAATAAAAAGAGGGCCAGTGAGAATGTTAATAAAGCTATCAGGAGGTAAGGACATGAATTTTAGAATATTAGTATTCCTTTAAAATATTTTATATATTCATGTTCTGGGTCTTTTAAACAAGGTTATTAATATATATGTTTCTATAATTATATTATTCTCCCATCTCTTCAAGGATATCTAATTCCTCAATTGCTGTAAAACAGTAGTTTGGCAAAACAATCTGGCTAATGCCAATGACTAACATTTTGTTTGTGAAATAGTTTCTTGAGTTTACCTCAGAATTTAAGATTGAGGGTTTGAAGTGATAGACATGTAGCCAAGTGTGAATGCCCCATGCATTTATATCTTCAAATAATAAACACTACAAGAGAAAAAAAGTTCATTTTATGAACTGGTTATATTGTTGGCAGAACCAGTTTATGTTGTTCTTTAATCATGTGCAATGAATGTAGCATTGCATGTGGCAGTAATCCTTGCTTGTTCGATAGAACCTGGAGGACTCAAGCATGCATTGCTAGAACAAACAGGCTACTGTTTGATTTTAAAATAGAAAACACCATCAAGCAGATCGTTGAACATGGCCTTTTTTACTTGATGTAATCAGCATGATTACAGAGATTACAAAGCTTTTGCGTTGAACTAGATTTTTTTTCCTCCCCAATAAGTATATCCGAGACCAAGAAGGCAAGGCAAGTATAATTATGTTAGTTTCTCTGCATGCAGATAATTACATTCTGTAACACTGCGAATGCTGAGGTCATATTTTTATATGTTGATCCCCTTATGCTTGCTAGTCCTGAAAACCCCAGTAGATAATCAGTTGTGTGATTTATTATTATTTGTTTATTTAGCAGACGCCTTTATCCAAGGCGACTTACAGAGACTAGGGTGTGTGAACTATGCATCAGCTGCAGAGTCACTTACAACTACGTCTCACCAGAAAGATGGAGCACAAGAAGGTTAAGTGACTTGCTCAGGGTCACACAATGAGTCAGTGGCTGAGGTGGGATTTGAACCGGGGACCTCCTGGTTACAAACCCTTTTCTTTAACCACTGGACCTCCTACTTAATTAATCCAATTGTAAATAGAAAAATGATTATTACTGAAAATGTTACTACTCGTTTGCTTAATTTATTAATGGAACATATTTTACTGCAGATGATATTGCTCCATCACTTATTTCTTATTGGGTTTTTTCGTTGTTGCTTTTTTTTCTTTTTTTTTAACAGACTTTGAGATTAAGTATATTTTTAATGAGTAAATAGTTTCCAATTGCATTCATCTTTTTTTAATGTCCCATTCACTTTTTATGAGGTTTGCAGTCATTCTGTGTGGGTTTTATTGCAAGTACTCCAATACTGTGTGTTTTATTAAGTTTGTGTAAAAGTAACTTTCACTTAAGTAAAGGAGCTGTTCATCACTTCTACAGTTGCCTGCCTTAAGTATGCACCATGTCTTTATTAATAGAAGTAAGAGCTAGCGCTACTTTGGATCAAATTTCCTTTTCGTTTGCTAGCAATACACTGCTGTGCATTAGGTGGTGTTGGTGCTTATTACTATAAAGACTTCTGAACTCATTGTCAAAGAACCTTATCAAAACACAGTTATTATGTATTATGTATTGTTAGAATGACTGCAAAGGTCATAAAACATATTTATTGCAAAGGATTGTTTAAAAACACATTTGATTACAGTGGCTTCCAAGAGCAGCTCTGCTGCTGTTTGCTGCTGAAATAGGAACTTGCAGGAGTTGGAAGAGGGGTGATTGTTATTGAGCACAGTTGACATTGTCTCTTACTCTATGGTCTTCTCATGAACCTTCTTACACACTGAAAGAGGCACACCTATAGAGGACATTAACTTAACAAGGCCCTGGGATGCGTCTCTCCAGCAATTGTGGTGTTGCTATTTACTGACAACTTGGTATAGACTTCTTGAGGATAACAGAATTACCTTCAATGTGAACTACATTTGCAAGTCCTGGCCCATTTCGTTGTGGAAATTGAGGTTTCTTCTTCAGATCCATCTGATTTTGAACAAGCTTGGTGCAGGTTTTTCTACGTAATGTGAATGTAGGTGATTATGTTGATCTGCTTTTGAGCATTATCAATATGTCTTCAGCTACACGTCTTCAAGCATCACAGCTCTGATAGGAAGAACTTGAATAGATGTCAGCAGCCCCCTCACAGCATGGTCCATGTGTTACATCCTTCGGGAGGAAACTGGTCAATTCTCATCACCATTGAGAGAGCCTACCAAGATCACAGACCGTCAACATGACTAGCAATGAATTTAAGTACAGAGTGCTGACATGCTTGAAATTCTGAAGGAAAAGGGACTGTGGAGGATGTCTCGGAGACAATATAGTTGCCATAATTGATGTCTGTCAGTATAGTATAGCAGTGCTGAGGTCTTTTAAAGAACTGCTGAGACAGATAAGGATAAGCTGTTGAACAGATGCTGATGTGGTGTGCTCTGTAAGCCATACCAAATTTAGAAAAGTACTCCGAGCTGCAGATGGGTCTCATGTCAAACAGTTGTCCCTGTAGACACTCTCGTAACTCTCCTGGATAAATCAGGTTTCATATTTCAATTGCTCTCTTTTTATTTAAGAATAGGTCGAGAGACTGCAGACAGCTGACAGTTGTTCTGAACAGCATAGCATTGAGTTAAACGATGATTTTATCATTTAATAGATGGGCAGCTAAAGACAAGAGGTCACCTCAATCACTTCAAATCACTCATATCCTAAACGCTGCTGATGGGAAATACAATGTCTGCACTGGAGCAAGGTACTACAGTGACATGAACATGGGGTTGAGGCTTTTGACACAACAGCTTTTGATATCAGCCCTTTCTTCTACTCTGCAGATGAATTCATCAGGGAAGCTTTAGAGACGCCTGGCGGCAAGCTGAGACTGTGTGTAGAGTGCTATTGTCATCACAAGTCCAATCCACAGTGATGAAGCATTTATTAACCTTTATTAACCTTTATTTTCCAAGGCCAGGTGACAAGGCAACATTGTAACTGAACTGAACAAACCCGTTAATGGATAAGTTAGGAATACTGGAGCCAATAACATATTATTAAGTTAATAACAGTAAACTTTTATATCTTTCTATCTTGCAAACTGATATGTCATCAGAGGATATATCCCTGCAAACACAGGCCTGTAATACATGACTGTGTTTTATCCCTATTTACATGCTGTGCCTATTCTGTAACAATCCTTTACAAGAATATTCATCCTAATGGGAGGTTTATGATCCTGTCTCCTGCCTGTGATAATCCTTATGAATGTTAAGACCAAAAGCATTTTGTAGGTTATTGCAATAAACAAAATGTATGTTCTTCAGCACATTGACAGATATTAATAAACATTGCAACACTACAGCAATATAAAGCTGTTAGACCGCACAGTGATTTATATTACTGTAATATATTTTTCTTCTACAATTCCCTTTCCCCTCCCTGCTCTTTATTTCACCACTTTGTTTTCTCTCTTTCTCTCATCCTATTCTCTACCCTTCCTTTCCATTTCACATCATTACTTCACCGATCCAAACTACACATCAGCACAAATTCTGGAAAAAGGCTAAATGGCTAAAACCAAACCCCAAAACAATAAATCATGTCAAGACACAACACATTATATTATAAGATGAAAGACAATGAATAAGTCATTAAAATGTTTGTATAATTTCATTAAATATTTTAGATTCTGGCCTGGAAGAGCAAGATGCTAATTGTTAACAAGGGTAACATTTGCTGCCTGTCCAACAGATGGTATATAGTCCATTGCTTCATACTATAACTATTGGGAAGCCCTGTTGATTACCACCAGTAATCCATTCTGCTCCTTACATGCGGATCTCTGAGGACCATCATTCCATCTGCTACCATAAAGAATAACTAATAATAAATAACCTGATGACTATAAAACAGTGCCCATACTGTTTTTCTGTTTTACATTGGACACAATAACTTGGCAGTAGCACTACAAGAATCATTATATTATGCCATTCTACTTCTTGGCATCACATACTGAACAAGATTGTCTTACTTAATTATTGCTACTTTATGATTGCATAGTTTTATCTGTTTCTAACCCTAAAATGTGATGTAGAAAATCATATTTCTGCATGGAGCAGCAGGATTGCATATTTGAACCTTGTTTCCTTACAGCTAACACTAGCTGTTGGTAATGCAAACAAACTCGCCTTTTACATGGTCTGTTTTCAATGGAGGAACACACTAAGACACTCTATTTTAGTCTAAAACTGACCACTGTTTTGGAATAATGCAGCTTGAAGGACCCCCAATTTTTGTCCTAAAAACTTAATTTTGTTCAGACTTATCCTACTCTTTTATCATCATAAGAAGCAAACTCGTTCTGACTTTTTCACATTGCTTTCCTTATCAACAAATATGATGTCTGTCTGCATACACATGCCCTGCCAATTCAATTCCTGCAGATAAAAATGCAAGTTCATTTTTAAGGCAGAACCATATCATTACAGATGTGTATATGTAGTTTGTGGCACGGAACTAAATGTCCAGTGTTGCATATACTTCTCTGTTGTTTATTAACAACTAAATGCAAAATAAATAAATACATAAACAGAAATATAAATATATATTTTCATTAGTACTGGCACAATAAAACCAGAGAATAAAGACATGCCAGTAAATGCATAGGGCTGCAATCCAATTATTGACACAATAATGGTTTATGAATGCAGCACCAAATCTTCCAAGTCTTCTTCTGTGAGATAGCTAGTATGTTGGTCATTGATAGATGCATTTAGCTTGTGGTCTTCTACATACAGTTGGGTGTTGGTAGGAGACCACATTAAGATACATCTCAATCAGAATCTCGCCTTAATTTTCTTTCATCGTTTAATTTCATGTCTAATTCTCGAAGCTGGCCAAGAAAACCGATATTAAGAGAGATATTCCTGTGTTCACTGACAGCCTTGAGGGCATCCACCAGAGTCTTGATTTTGTAGATCATCAGGAAGGCCAGCACCAGAGTTGCCGAGCGACTGAGGACTGAGGCCCATTGCATAGTGGACTAACACTTTGCCTAAAATAAAAAGCAAATTCCCTGTTCAGAGAAGTACACTACCATTTAATATCAATGAAAAAGATATTACCTAAACAATACTGAAAATGTGGGCTCCTTTCACTAATAAGATATTTAAAGGTTTTTTTTTGTAGACAGTAATTAAATGATGACTGGTAAAGAACATTTGCAACAATACTCAAATTCATCCATATGTACCACGGTTGGATTAGCAAGACTGTTTTTAATTATTCAGTAGTGTTGTCACAAAGGGCCTTTCCCCATAACCTGCAATTACTGCAGTGAATGAAACAGTAAATAATCCTAGAAGCACAGTGCCTGAGTATTAAAACTGATAATGAGTGAGGCAGGTGGAATAAAGCCCTAATTCACCAACCTCTGGAGGCTTGGTTTCAAATCTGGACCAGGTCACACATGTCACTTTCTGTCTGAGTAATGCCCACACTGCGCTAAAGGTTTAATTCACGTTGCTGTTATTCACACTTTCCATTGCGTTTCTATCAAGTTATATTGTATTACACTACTAGTGGTGTCTGTACCCTGATGTCAGATACATTACAGATGTAACATACATGGCAGCTGTCAGAGTGTTATTGATTATCTGCTAATCACCCAATACAGAAGGTGCTGCAGAGAATAAACTAAATGCAACCCCATACTGTAGTTGCTGTGCTGTGCTCAGTTTGGGTTTAGATTATTGTACCTTTCAGCTTTTATTTTAATTAATTATCTGAGAATCTTGGGATAATATTCGACAGTATAGGACCCTTCTTTAGCTAAAAAAATGTATGTCATTTAAACTGTGATGTTTATGCCACTGGAATCACTAATTGTTTAAATAGTCTTCTGACATTGTTTCCATTATCCATAAAGCAGGTATTATGCCAGGTATCGCCAAAAAATAAATAGTCAAATGCCATTCCCAGGAGGATCTACAGACACCAGGTAATTTAAAAGTGGCTACAGTGGGTTAGCCAAGCCTAGTTCCAGTTGGTGCGCTATCATGTTTTAAGATAACATTTCTGACAGGGGTAGACTGACTTGAAGGCAATGCAACATGTTGATACAAATATAACTTAATCAACCCCATAACCAGAGTTATCTACACAGATTAGCTGGGTATAGGTTGATCACATCAGTCCTTAGGCTCAATGTATTTGAATTTGCACAAGCGTTTAGTTGGACGATCCTTGATATGTGGTTTGGGTGGCGGTCTTCCATATGGTGTTCATAACTGTGGATACAAGGGTGATTATGGGTCACTATCCCGCAGTAAAACAGCCTTGTTAAGTATGGTTTCCCTGTTCCTTTTCCCCTTGTGGGCTCATAATGAACTAATTGCTTTCACATTGAGATCCTACTGTACTCCCTTTCCTTTGGCAGTTCACACAATTTGGATACCTTGGGTTTAAATTATCTTTCAAATTGTCTCAGAATGGTGTAATTGGTAACACATCTGGTGCCTGCTCTTTTCCAGTACAAGAATGCTCCCAGTCATAAAGAAAATATTATTTTGCTAACATTGGTAGAAAAAAAGACACTAAACAGCTTGCTGGGTCTCAGCTGTCTGATGCAATTGGGAATTGCATTTGTAGCTGGAAGGTTTATAATTATCACTGAATTAAAAAAGGAAACTGCTTCAAGGGACAGCACTTGAGGTCTGCATGACGCACTCTGGAATAGAACAAACTGAAGCCAATAGCTCTGAAAAAAGGAGGAATTAGAAGCTAAAAGTAAGTAGTTGGACAGTAATTTATGACAATATTTAGAAGCATCATGAGATGGTTTATATGAGAAGTGATTAATATCTACATCTTCATCTGAATGGAAAACAATGTATTTATATATAGATAGAGATAGATAGACAGATAGATAGTTAGATGGATAAAGTCAAAATGAAACCCATAATGTAATTACAATTGAGAAAAAGCATTACCTAAAAAAAGAATACTTCTTTTTATAGATTTTTGTAACATGGGTGTATGTTTGGCAGGCTCCATGGATCATCAACATATCTTCACTGCACACGTTTTGAGAAAGTGCAACATTCATTAAGACTCAATGCTGGAGCTAAATACTAGGAGTTCATTTATTAATATTGACAGTTATGTTGGTTAATTCTGTGTATAACAACTTTCAAAGGTTTACCACTATAAAAGCACATCAAAGTGTAATATATCATAGTGAAAGGATGTAAAAGCAAAGGTAACCCTTGTAAAGCCCAACTCATTTAAAAAAATATTTGTTTTCTGTATATCATATTTGACAGTATTAGACTAAATACTGTGGAGTGTCTCTATTACGACGACCAATACACACATACTTATTCAAATTACTTTACATTTATTTCAAACATTTACAGGGTTAAGTTATGTGGGTACCTCATAAAGGATTCACTAAAGCTTAAAAGCCTAACTGATCGACGGGAATTAGTATGAATGTCTGCTGTCCTTCTTAGTATGTTCTGGCTTGAAGTGTATCAGAGAGGTGCTTTCAGCCGGATGGATTTGAACTCATTCAATAACCTACAGTGGAGCAATATTTAGAGGTGTATTCAAATAATCTATAACTAAATCTAAAAATAGAACTAATCAAAACTAATTCAAAGCAACAAAATAGACTTCAATTCCCAAACTACATAACAAGCGACAGTCTGGAACAACTGCAGTTCTTTAAACATTCAGCTGTCGAGAGATCCATTTTCAAACAGTTGTCCCTCCAAACACCCTAGTATTAACTCATGCAGGATTCATAGCCTTCAACTTGTACCCCTGTATCTGGTAAAGTAGAACTATCACATTCCCTCTATAGCTGTGATCTTGTGTTGCCATGAGCAGGCAGCAGCAGGGGGGATACTACAAGGATATAAAGGGCTTTGCTCAGCAAGCAAATAATCTTGAAGGAGTTTCCTATAACATCAGGTTATATTTATTTCCGTATATTTTTATGCTGTACAAAACAGTTCAGTTCTGTAAAAGATTTAAGATAAATAAGAGCAAGGAGAAAAGCCAATTTTACAAATACAATAACCAAACATAAGACTGTGGAAAATACAGTAAAACCTGAATTAGTGGTCTTACCAACCAGTAAACAGCAGAACAAGTGTGCTTTTCTAATACAATTGAATGACACCTTAAATAAACAGACAGTTAATTCAGGTTGACACAACGATTTAAACCATGTCATTTAGCAGCTATTGAAACATGTGCCAGAGGACAGTTTTGAGCTGTGCAGCACAAGACAAAGTCAGCAGCTCTATTAATTTACTCTGATCTGTTTTAACAGCTGGCTCAACTCATGAGGCCCTGTGTAAGCACTCATTTGGTTACCCACACTGGTGTTGACGTTGCAATATCTCCATAGAGTTTGCAATCGTGATTATAGTCAGTGAGCAGGAGGCAGCTTTGGGTTTTGACACTGGTTAATGATTCATGTTCTAAGAATGAGATGGAGCATGTCCAAATAATGTTGTTTAGCACAGCTGTTGAAGTACAGTAGGTTTGTGTTTTTAAATACTGTGCTCATACTGATTAGTATGTACTTTCAGTTCCATATATTCCAAATTCCATACACAGCACCCTGTGTAAAGAACCATTGACATGGTTTTGCTCATCGCTTTTGCAAAGGATCATCATGCGTCTCACCAATTATTTTCTGTACAATCATCTCAGATTTCACATAACATAGGACACAAGCCAGTGGCACATCCGGTTGAAGGGGGAGCCATATAAGAGGTCAGTGGTACAAACAGAGGTCCAGGTTCAAACGCAATCCCAGTACAAAAAAACATGTGGTGGAGTTGGGGCCAGGAGCAGATATTCCAGAACAGACAGAACCCTTATTTCATGAGTGCCAATTAAAATGCACAGGGCCACAAAGTGCTGTTAAAAGTTCATCACTTTTATAAATAACATTTATCGGTGTATAATGTTTTAAAGTTTAATAAAGTTCATTCTGAGGTTACATCATTTTAAAAAGTCTGTAATGAACAATTGATGCTTTATCTTAATGGGATTTTTTTTTATCTGTATTCTCTAGCATATACCACTGGTTCAGAACCAATACGGTCAGTATCTTATGTAAATTATGTAGATTCTACTTAATGGCCTTTAAGAAGGTGGGTGAATGGGAAAATCTGGTCAGCTGGAGTGTTTGGAGGATTTATTTGATAAAATGTCAAATCTTTTTAAATATCTGTTTTAGAATGGCTGGAAAATCTGTGCCCGAAGTCAAAGCAAGCAAGGACAAGTATGAAACCCCATCTATTTCTGAGCTCCAGCGCCTGCTGATGGTGAACCGAAAATCTACTGGACATGTCAATGAAGTCTGGCCAAATATATATATAGGAGATGCGTATGTACTGTAAACTATTGAGTTACTTAAATACTCCTGTATTGAACAATTAAATTAAATTGTTACCAAGTACACCAAAAAAGGGGATCCAGGACTAAAATTGAAACTTCAGCTTTCTGTTAGCTTTGCATCATAAGATTGGAGTTACTTTAAACCTCCTATACCAGCTATTTTCTTTTAATACACTAGCCACCAAAATATCTTAATGCAGGTCTTAAACACAGTATAATGTGTGTGTGTGAATGAAAAAGGTATGCACTTCCAAGTGCTTGTACAAACTATTGAGATTTGTGACATTTTGTGTTTCTGTACAAAGCTGCAGCTAGGCTTGGTCAGCATATCCTACATTCTCTCTTTTTATTTATTTATTTATTTATTATTTAGATCATTGGAAGTCTATTCCTTGTTATATTCATTCACCCAATTATTATTTGCAAAGTATGAGGTGTTTACTTGTTTATTTGCTGTCATTTATTATTGTTAATTTAACAAACAAATCAATTACAACTTTGAATGCTATTTTTTTTTAGGTACGCCGCACGAGACAAATGCACACTGCTTAATCTTGGTATCACCCATATTGTGAATGCTGCTCAAGGAATATACCAGGTTAACACTGGAGCCAAGTACTACCGTGACACGCAGATGCATTACCTTGGCGTAGAGGCAGATGATGAACCTGAGTTTGACCTGAGCCCATTCTTTTATCCGACTGCTAAGTTTATAAGTGCAGGACTTGGTTCACTGCAAGGTAATTGTGTATGCACTGCCCTTACCAAATGTTCTTCAATGGCACCACAATAGCAATACCAAGGGATTGAAGTAGCTGAAGGGCAGCTGCAATGCTATGACTACATACAGTGGTTACATTTTCATATTTTGACATATCAATCACAGTGGTATGAACCGATCCACACTGTGGTAATACATTGCAGTACTATAGACCACTGTGTATCATTTGTTCAAAACCATTGTTCTGCTCTTGTTTCAATGAGATCTGCTAATGGTTCTTACGCTTACTGTATGGGTGATTGAATGAAAAGATCTCTGTTTTTAAATAAGCTACTGATGATCCCAATTAACATTCGGCCTTGGCCTGCACTGTCATCAGATTTAAACCCCATTGGGATTGCTGATATGAGTTTGGGAGGAGAAATCAATGTCACCAAAGACAATCACAGACTACCTAAAAACCAAATAGAACATTCTGTTCTTTATAAAATAACCTTGGGAGTAGATGAAGCAGTTACTGTTCAAATACTTAAAATACCTGACAACTAGGAAGCATGCCATACATCTAAGGGACAAGGTTATATATATATGACGGTTTTAAAGCAACAGCAAAAGCCAAGTGAAGTAAAAGAACCCAAATGCTATTAGCTAGATGGGGCAAGAAAACAGCAAGGGAAACATGGAGCTATTTCCCTCACTGGACAACTGTATGACTCGGTTGGCCTGTAACTGACAAGTTTATGGTTAACATGCTTGACAAGGCCAGCTGCTACAGATGTCAGTGCAGCAAGGAGAGCACATTCAGGTTCCAAATGAATGATTGAGAACCTGCACTGGAGCCAGTATCTGGTTGTAGCAACAGCTTGGGGTGGATGGGAACTTTAAACCTTTCTGAATCACACAGATTTCAGGTTCTGTTCAAAACTTATATTTTGCAGGTCACTAAGTGTGCAGAAGAAACGCTAGAGTAAAAGAGCTGTCTACTACACAGAAGATGCATTTATTATGCAAAGAGTTGTGAAGTAAATTACATATATTAGATATATCTTTTTGTTTTTCTTGCAGGGAAAGTGTTTGTCAACTGTGCAATGGGCGTCAGTCGCTCTGCAACTCTGGTGTTAGCCTACCTAATGATCTGCAAGAATGCAACTTTGCTGGATGCACTCAAGGCAGTCTGCAAACACAGAGACGTCTTTCCCAATTCGGGATTTCTGAGCCAGCTCAGACAACTAGACCTCGCTCTAACACTAGAGAGAAGAAAGGAAAGGGAACCACAATAATTCTGATTGTAAATGTATCACTCTTCTGTTTGTACAATGAGTGTTTTTAAACAGTTTGAATAAAGTAAGCATCTTAGAAATATAAATATAAACATTATTTTTTAACTGAATTGGAATGCCCTTGAGTTGCACAACAAAAACAATATTCCTCTTTCTTTAACTGGCACTGACATTTCGCTCTACATAATCCAAGTGCTTACCATTTCTTAAATTCCATTTGGCAAACACACAACATGGAAATATATAAACAACTAGTTGGTTTCCCGAGTGCTTATTCCTGAAATTAGACATAAATAACTCTTGAGTTAAAGTTTTGTGAATATACCGTTCCTTTAAGACCTACAAGAGTTAAAGTTTCTTCCAAGCAGAAACCAGAATAAACTTCCTGTGTTGATAATGCCCGAATGAAGGTGGGATATTTTAACACTGAAGATTTACAAACATGTTTCGTTTTTGTAAGAGTTGTGTTAAACTGGGGTAAAAACAGTACATCAGTGGTGCACAAAAAGTCTTTGTGATGGAATTGTATACTGTACCTTCAGCGGGTTTAGAGACTGTAACAGACTGACTCCCAAGACACAATGATGAATGTGAATGGTAAATAATAAAGATTTGGGAAAATATTCATTCATGAGAAAAGGTTTGAAAATTACAGAAAAAAAAAACAATATGCCACATCTGTCAAGACAGCAGCGCCTCCATGCACTCAGCATGTTGGAGGCTTGACTAGGGCAGCGTACTGTGGCTCGCCGTCTTGGGTGCTCACAGCCAGCCATTTCAAACCTGGCGAGACGGCATAACCAGACACACTCTGTCAATGACAGGCCATGAACTGGGAGACCAAGAGTCACAACACCTGCCCAAGATCGACAGATCAATTTGCAGCATCTTCGTGATGTCAATGTTAATCAGCACAATAAAAAGTCACTGCACCTGCTCTAAAACAGAATCTCATTTCAGAAGTCATTTTTTGATCACATCTAGTGAATTGTATTCAAATATAAGTGATAAGTTTCTTTTGATGCTCAGATATGAGTGATATGTTTCTTTTGATGCTCAAATATAAGTGATATGTTTCTTTTGATGATCAGTATAGATATTATTATTAAACCCTTCTGATCTGGACACCTTCAGCAATATAAGCCTACATGAACTCAACACAACTGCATCTTAATCTGTGCTGCCAAGCTGAATTCCAATACTAATACAGCTGGGATAATGTTATGGTACAGAACACAAACAAACAAGCAAAGCAAGTGATGGTGCATCTACATTTGCAATAAAGCAATTCTTTAACTGAATTAGAACAGTTTCATTTTAGAAAATGCTGTGTCATATAACTTAATAGAGAACACTGTTAAAGATCTTAGCAAAAAAAGCAGAAGTTGTTAAAAAGTAGTTTGCAAGGCATGCACATCAGGTGATTACATTTTCACAAAGAAATGACCAGGCAAGCTAAAGTGGATGATCAATTGTCTGGTAAAATAGAAATACTCATGACACAAGTTATTAAAATACTTGAACATATCAATTACAGAAATGGCCAGGTTTGATCATTTCATTGGTACTCCAGATGACAGCAGTGCTTAAAGATTTAAAAGTAAAATAGACCTGAACAAAATATACAGTGGTGTTAATTTCACTATAGACTAAAATGCCATTACCGTTACCTTTCCAGTTTCATAATAACCCAGGCCCACTTGCTTATTGTTTCGCTCAGCTTTAGCTTTGCATGTTCGAGATGTCACAGGGATGCATAGAACATATTTTATTACTTAATTTTGTCTTTAGATTTTGACATGACAATTTTTATACACCCCCCCCCCCCCTCCCCACGTGTCCTCAATGAGCCACCGAATATTACTGAAAAACAAAATGAAATAAAAACGGATTTGTAACCACGTTTTTAACTTTTTTTTTTTTTTTTTTTACTTTATCAAGAGAATTAGTTGTTGTTAAAATACTCATATTAACAATCTTAATCTACTTTAAAAAAATGCCCTGAAAAACTCTTCAACTACATAACAAGGTGGCTTTCCCACTGCTAAAAATGCCGGACAGCTAATTCAAGAGGGTATCCTCAAAAAGAGATTAAAATAGGTTAGGTTATTTGACACGCCTAAACCAAAATGGGAAATGTATCCTGTTCGGTCACCCCATAGCAGTATGCATAGCATTTACTCGTCACTGAGCAGTAGCAAGCGTCAGGTGGAAGGTTTCAGAGCAGGGATATGTTATTAGCACATGAGAAGATTCTCCTTCGTGGCTGGGTAAAACATAGCAAAGGTCAGACACAGCAGATCAGTGCTCTAAAAATATCATTTACTGTCAGTAACTGAGCAACTCTCCTGCTCCCTGGTTTTCACAAAGCTCTTCCTGGCTAGCATCACACAGCAAGTGAACGAGGTATGGAATGATAGTGCATTTTGTATTGTAGAAAGTACTTTCTTTATTAAAGGCAACTATGAAGGAAAGCTTGCATGTTAATAGTTTAATATTGTTTAAAGCATATATATATATATATATATATATATATATATATATATATATATATATATATATATATATGCACAGTTGTAGTCAAAGGTTTACATGCCCCAATGGAAATTTATAATTGCTCAAAATTTCTCAAAAACAAAGAATTATAGGAAAAATCTTGTGTAGCAAAAGTTTTGCTTTTGTGGATGAGGAAAAAAAAAAAAAGTTACAAGAAATAGATATCAAATAATTTATTTCAGCAATTTGTTTTTGCAAAACTCCAAAAATGCTAATTCAAAAGTATTCATACCCAGACAAGGAAAATTAAATTAATAGCTAGTTGAGGCACCTTTTAGTAATAATAACCTCTAATAATGAGCTTTTGGCATGATTCTTTAGTGATTTTTTTTACCATTCTTCAATGCAAAATTGTTCCAGTTCATTCAAATTCCGAGGACTTCTCTTGTGCACAGCCTTCTTCAACTCATACCAAAGATTCTTAATCGGACTTGGATCAGGACTTTGACTAGGCCATTCCAGAACCTTGATTTTATTCTTCTTTAACCATTCCAAAGTAGATTTTGATGTGTGCTTTGGATCGTTTTTGTGTTGGAACATCCAGTTGCGCTTTAAACCAAGTTTTGTAGTGGAGGGTTTCTGATGATTGGCCAATATCTTTTGGTATGCTATGAAATCCATTTTACCATGTATTGGAACTAAATTTCCTGTGCCATTAGAGGAAAAACAGCCCCATAAAAGGATATTAACACCTCTATGCTTGACAGCAGGCAGTGTTCTTTTCTTTGTTCGCCTCACCAGACTTTCTCCAAACATAACGACTATCAGCGTGACCAAATAGCTCGATTTTTGTATCATCACTCCACAAAACCTTTGACCAGAACTCATATCCATCATTCAAATGCCGTTTTGCAAACTTTAAGCGATTGTCCTTGGCCTGCAACCATTGAGAAATGGTTAAAATGGAAACCCCAGTCCCACTTGCAGCCAATTCCCTTTGAATAACTTTGGCAGTCAATCTCGGATTGTTATTAACCTTCCTCAGAATTCTTCTACTTGTTCTTGGTGAAAGAACCTTCTTTCCTCCAGACCGAGGAAGCGTTGTAACAGTGCCACGGGTCTTGTACTTCTTGATAATAGAAACAATAGTTAAAATTGGGATATTCAAATGCTTGGAAATCGTCTTGTATCCTTCTCCAGCTTTATGACAATAAATCATTTTCTGCCTAAGGTCTTTAGATAGCTCTTTACTTTTTCCCATATTGACTTATTGGTAATGACAGCAATCATCCTATGTCTAACCCTTTTATACTCTCTAACAATGTTCACCTACAATCCAGGATTTTCTAGAATTACGTTCTGCATTATCATATTAAAATTTCTAGCAACTTGTAGACAATACTATCATAGTATCAAAGGGTATGAATTCTTTTGAATTAGCATTTTTTGAGTTTTGCAAAAAATTGCTTTAATAAATATTTTTAGATATCTATTTCTTGTAACTTTTCCTCATCCACAAAAGCAAAACTTTTGATACAAAAGATTTTTCCTAAAATTCTTGGTTTTCAAGAAATTTCTAGAAATGATAGATTTCCATTGGGGTATGTAAACTTTTTACTACAACTATATACTAGACAATGGACTACTTCTCCCCTGCCCTCATTTTTCGCAATTGCATTGCTAATATTATGCATCATAAAATCTAAAATTTGTGGTTCTCAAGATAAAATTTTAATTAAAAAAAAAAAGTGTAATTAACTCATTTTCATACACATAATAGAGTTAATCATCTTCATTAAATGTTATTTTAACTTTATGAAAGGGTAATAGATCGAATGTGAAACATAAGTAATGCTTAATGCGTTATTTTTAATTTTAGGTCTCTGATATGTTTAATAAAACAAAAAGCAATACATTTCTATTTCAGGTAACACAATCAAAACCAGGAAGAAGAAAAAGGGTTTCATTGAAAATGACTTCTAACTGGCCAAAGACTCAAAAGAAGAAAAATGCATATGCTTCAGTGAAGATAGATCCAGAGGACAAATATGTAACACCTGGAGCCTTCGAGCTGGAGCGTCTTTTCTGGCATACTCCTGTGAAATTCACACATGTCAACGAGGTGTGGCCAAACCTTTACATAGGCGATGAGTAAGCCACAATTTTGTTCCATCCAATTTGAAATATGTAATACCAGTAAGAGGTGGGATTTAGCAAAGCCTCCATTGCAACAGAGATTTTCCAGTCAATTACTTTAAAGAAATTGTATTAAAAATGAATAAACTAGAAAATATTGGTCACCTGGGGCTGGTTTTTCAAAACTTGTAATCTGGATCAAAGGCACTTTTTTTACACAGAAAATTGTGAGGGTCTGGAACCAACTCCCCAGTAATGTTGTTGAAGCTGATCCCCTGGGATCCTTCAAGAAGCTGCTTGATGAGATTCTGGGATCAATAAGCTACTAACAACCAAACGAGCAAGATAGGCCGAATGGCCTCCTCTCATTTGTAAACGGTCTTATGTTCTTAAGTGATCTGGATTTTGTAATTGAGATTACTTATCTGGATCCTTTTGATCCATCTTTTCAGAAAATGTCACTGCTGGATTACATTTATCCAGATTACATATTGCTTTATATTATAGAAACAAACCTATAATTTATTTAAAAGACCTGTTTTACTAAATGCCATCAAAACTAGTGCTTCACAGTAACAACCAGCAGGTTTGCAGAAGTTAGAAATAGATCAGATTAAGGGAAATTAATTTATTCTTCATGGGAATAAGTTTGCATTCAGGATCTGGTTACCTAAATGTAATAGTGTACCTTTAATTCTCTTATCCCTTAATGCAGTGCTTCCCAATCTGTGGTCCGCCAGCTCTTTTCAGGTGGTCCGTGGAAAGGAAGCGGCAGCACAGTTTATAGATCCCACTGCAAACCCAAAATTTGAGTGAGTTTTCCCTAGTAAAGACAGCAGCTTGTAAAGATAACACAGGACAGGGTGTGCGTTGTGTTGCATTAACATACAGCTGTAGTTGGGTTGGTTCATCCAACAAAGCCATATACAACACCAAGTCCTGGAGTGTTATCCCGTTTATAAAACCATTTTTCAAAAAAACAGAAACAGAAAAAATAATCCTCAAACAAGATTCTATTTGTTGTAAACATTAAAACTGAAAGTTTTCAATGTTACCATTTATTATAATTAATTCAAATGAATGAAGCCTCAGTGCTGGTACCAATCGCTCCATAAACAGAGCTGACATAAATCTTTGTGTCTTGCTTTTTTTTTTCCCCAACCGAGGTTTGGTTCTTGTAATTTTAGGCACTTGTCCATTGTCATGTCTCTTAGAAGATCAAATGTGACAAAAGGAATGTCCCTCATTTTTTAAAAGACCTCTCACAACAATGTGTATTTATTGTAAGTTTAATATGTGTTTTATTTTTGCTGTGCTTCAGCAAAAATAAAGTTCTGCCGTGCATTGTACTATTAAAATCCTCAACAGCCAATTTGTACTATTAACTGCAGGGTAAGAAATCCTCAACAGCCAATCAGCGTGGAGCATCCAAACATTCTGTTTTAAGATTATAGCTGGAGATTCGTAGCTGGTACTGCATGGGTGTATTGTAACTTCTCAGATTATTAAATCAATTTCTGCTGTAATTATCAATTTAAAAATAAAGCAGTCTGTTTTTTCCCAGCTCTCGGTAATGTCCTGTTAATGAAACGGTTCTTTAAAACTCAAATTTTAAAATAGCTTTGCTCACAAACAAGCCCACCCATCGCATTACGACAAAGAAAGGTAAGTCTACGGTTATTCTTAGTATTATAGTGATTTTTTATGTGCTTATTTTTCAGTCAGCTATACTGTTTTTGCGTGGTACGCGAACAAAAAAATTGAGAACCACTGCCTTTATGTAATGTACAATAGTTTACTATCAAGTCTTGGGATCTACAGTATTGGATCATTTAAACATTGAATGCAGTTTTTAATAAAGTGGAAATGATAATCAATCACACATACTGTACCATGCAATGTCTTTCCTGGCAAATGTATCTAATCTCATTATTGTCCTCATTTTACTTGCAGGAAGACAGCTTTAGATCGATACAATCTGGAAAAGATGGGAATGACACATGTTCTTAATGCAGCTGATGGCAAATGGAATGTTGGCACAGGTCCTGAATATTATAGCGACATGGCCATTGAGTATTACGGAGTTGAAGCAGAGGATCTTCCCCGATTTGATCTCAGCCAGTTTTTTTATCCTGCTACCCAATTTATTGACAGTGCACTCAGTAATCCAAAAAGTAAGTATTGCATAATCTTTTTTTTTTTTTTTTTTTTTTTGGTAAAGTACAATTTTTAATAGTACAGTATTAAAATAAAACTACTACTTATTTTAATTTCAGTGTAATACAGGTTAAATAAATCAAACATAATACATGTTCTAACAACTTTATTATATAGTATACCTGTCATATATCCTCATGCAACCCCCCTCCCCCTATTAAACTGTACACAACAAACAAGAGGATATATATATTGACTGCCACTTTGGACTCTGAAGTACTGGACTAGATTTCTGTCTTTAAAAGAGTATACACTTCCCATAAACAATAAACTGTGACTGCAATAGAAATGAATCATATTGAGGTTGCTAACATTTATAGAAGATTCTATTCTTCTAGTCTTATCCTTTAATATAAATGGCATACCTCAGAATGTGCATTGACTGAATTGTAAAAGTAGAGGATACAGCACCTCAGACAGAGCATGTTCAGCCTCAGATTCATTAGTCTGTATTTGATTCAGAGAATGGGGGCCTAGAAGGTGGGAAATTAGCCCCCCTAAAATGTAAACAGTCATACTTGTCATTTTTTTAAAAAACTAAAATGTTAATTTTTTGCCCTATTTATAACACATTTCAAACTGTTCTCCATCTGGAACTACCTAGGGTTTCCCCAAAATATTATTTTGGTTCCAGACAGACAACAGTATTAAATATACTGTATTATCAATGAGGATAAAAAATTCAGCATTTGGCACAATCCTCTGAGTATCCACACATCTCATACTTGAATAGTTGCCAACCAATTTTGCCAAAATGTAAAGGTCTCCATTAATTTCCCTCAGGGGTGCAATTTCAGATAGGTACAGTATCCATCCTTTACCTAAAGGTTATACATAGACTATAAACAGTAGAATTTAGGAAATGCTTTTCTAAAATGTCTTTTTTCTTTTTTAGATAAGCTTCTGGTACATTGTGCAATGGGAAGAAGCAGATCTGCCACTCTGGTTCTAGCCTACCTAATGATTTATAAAAACATGACAGTTGTGGATGCGATTAATGAAGTGATTAAGCACAGGTGCATTTTACCCAATCGTGGCTTCTTAAAACAGCTAAGACAACTTGACATAAATCTGCTAATAGAGAAAAAGAATGCAAAGAATGATGTCAATTCAAATGGTGAACAAAATGGAGAAAAGGAAGATACAGTACATTTAACAAATTGTAACCATGTAGGAGACTGAACAGGATAGGAAGCAATTGATTCACTGCAATCATGCTCACGTTTCAGTATGTCCCAGTCATAATGGTTTTCACATAGATAAATAGTTGGTTGAAAGCTTTTGCTTGTTCTTTGGGAATTAAGTTTTTAATTTTCAGTATGCAAGAAAAATATCTACACGTGTGTTTTTAAAAATACATATCCCTAATTATCCCTATGAACCTTGGTATATCAGTTAGTTTTAGCAAAACATATTTTACCTTAAGCAACTCAACAATCCATTCCTCATATTACAGCAAGTTGGCTTTTTTTCAACCTTTATTTGAGAGGGATGCTGACCAAATAATTTTTATGCTCTTATCTAAAATTGTGTTCAGTGATTCAGCACTGGTGCTGAAATTCATTATTCTAAATTATAAAACAGCAATACGTTTCTTAACATGCTACATCTGCTTTTGCGATCAGCATACCGATAACCACTGTAGATATGTTAAATTGACTTTCATATAGGAGTGTGTTCAACTATCAACATGCATTTAGGGCTAATGACTAAAATGGTAGTACAGTCAACTCTTGATTATCCAGGGGCGGATTAACCGGTTTGCAGATTAACCGTGGTAAAAAATAATATAGATTGTGCATTTGTGAAAAAATTAAAATGTACTACAAATCAGTGAAAACATCTATCAGAAGGCGTCTATTGTTTGGAACAATACGATACAAGAGACTGACAAAGGACGACATTGTGAGGTCGCTTGGCGGAGAGGAGAATGACAGCGATAGTGAGGGGGAGGGGCTAGCTAGCAAAAACAAGATCACGCATGGTGCTGCGCTTAATCACTTAGACTGTCTGCTGGACTATTTAGAAAGTGAAGGACAGTTTGCTCAGTGACAAACTGATGTTGCGTAGGCTTCGTTCTAATATTCGAAAAAAGGAGAGCTCAGCTAAGAAACAGACAACATTAACAGACAACATTATTTTAAAATAGTGTAACCTTTTGGCCGTTTTTTGTCAAGCAATTTATGTGATGTTTTGTGTTCCTTATTGTACTTGTATTATTTTTACACTTTTGGATGACGTCTGTAGAATGGTAAATGTGTTCCTAAATATTGGATGTAATTTTAACTAAATAAGTTTACATTAAATCAATTTTGTACCACGTTTTGACTAGTTTTGTTTTAACTGTGATTTTGGGTTATCCGTGACCTCCTTCCACCCCCCACCCCCCCCATTACCCCGGTTAATCGAGAGTTGACTGTACTTATTTTTTGTTGATTGTGTATATACAGTATTTTACTGACATTATGTGAATTACCTTAAGTAAAGTTGATGTTTATTTGGTCCATAAAGATTTTTAATTGCTTTAAAAAATAAATAAATAAAAAAAGAAATGACGGGTATTACACAAAATATTTCTTAAATCCATCCACAATAAATGTCAAATGTTTTAGGTTTTACTTTCTATGATATGGATTTTTGTTTTGTTTTACAATTACTCTAATTAAAAGAAATCCACAGGCAGTTATTTTTAGAGGAATATAACAATATTTTTGTAGGAAGACCACCAGCTTCTGTACTGCTAGAAATTACACAGAACAAAGATTTGTATTTCATAGACACAAAAAAAGTACACAAGTACTAATCACAGAAGTCCAAGAATGGCTCATCATAATTTATTTTATGTTAAAATGTACAGCTTTTTTGTGTATTTTTTGTGTATTGTTTTAAGTGACTGGCTAAAAAGATAACTGATAAATACAGGACTTTCCTTCTGTTCTATTTTGTACACATATCCAGCTTTCCTTCTCATTCCCAAGTCATTCTGTACAGGTACAAAGGCTACAAAAAAGCAATATAAAACAGACACAAATACAATTTGCTTTTTACATGCGATTTGCTAGCTTAGTTTGGTCTATTCACAGGCTACAGCTCTATGTTTTTGTAAAATATAACTCCAACATTTTATAAAAGATAGAAAAATCTACAGATGGAATGAAAATGTAAGGTTAAAGGCATTTTTGTAAAATAGCAACTTTAGACTAAATTTACCTTTTTCTTTCTTTTTTTAAATCCTGGGCATGTTCTTTGAAATGATTTAGAACTGTACCAGTACAAACACTGAGATATGCTTCATTATTTAGACAGAAATCAGTTTGCATTTATAAAAACAGAAAGCTGCCTCATTTAAAGAATTTTGTTACAAAAGTACTGAATTATACACATTTAGCAATAAAACCTTAACTGAAACAGGACTGTTTTACATTTTTACAGTATTAGAAATAACAAAAATATAGTTTCATCTTACTCCCATACTGGGGAAACCTAATCCAAGGTCAATCATTTTAAAAATGGCTTGCTATTAAGCACAACACTTGTACAGTATTATCTTATGCACTGTCACTAACAAAGACTTTGTAGCATGCTATGTGTCACCATACCAAAATACAAACAAAAAAAATAATAAAATCAATTTTACAATAACTTAAATATATAAAGGCAGAAGAATGGAACACAAACGCAGAACTACTGGAGAGTTTTCTTTAAAAGACTGTAATGTCCAAAAATCTTATAGTTGTAGCAGGCACATTAAATAGCTCCATTATACAGTCTGCCACTCAAATGCAGTCCAACTGCTGAAGCCTTCTTTGCCACAGTTTAACAACTTAGGCTTCATTCATCAAAGGAGTATAACATGAAATCAACAAAGAAAAGTCATCTTTATTTGATGATGTAAGGCTTTCAATAAAAACAAACAAAAAAAAATGCCTTCATAAAGACTTTTTTTGCATTCATACCAAGTGCTGGTTTTCAAAAAGTGATGCTCCAGGCATAGTTGTGCATTTTGATATACAATGCACTTATAAATAGTAATTAACAAGGTACATTTATCGTCTCATGAAGGATCCGTTTAAAGATTGTTTCGACATGCCTGTGTTCATGTAACCATGGTGGCTTGGTGGAGTGTACATCATGTTGCTGTGTGGTGGGCCCTGCATGGGCTGCTGGGGGTATGGCTGAGTTCCCATCATTCCCATCTGCATAGGGTACTGTGCTGTTTGATTCATGTATGCATGATTTCCATGGTAGCCACTGTTCATCATTGGTTGAGACATCCTGTACCCATTCATAGCATTCAGAGTGTTCATATTCATGTTCATAGAGTTGACATTGTAAGCTGGCGCAGGCATTAGGTTTACACCCATATTCATTCGAGGCATGGTTAGTGTCCTTGTAGGTGCCTGCATGGCTACAGTCTGCGAGGCCCTTCCATACATCTGTTGCTGATGAGGTGACAGAGGAGCGGATTTACAGCGCATTGAGACATGGCTTTTGCCTGGCATTTGAGTCTGAAGTCTCTGGGAGGGTGGGAGTCCCATGTTTGGAGCTGCCATGTTACGCTGCAGTAATTGAGGAGGAAGATTCATTGGGGGTGGGGTAAGGTTAGGTGGAGGCGTCATTGTTGCCTGTGCTTGGTGTCCTCCAGGGACAGAATGTGGAGACTGAGATAAAGAAACAAGGCCTGTGTTACTAAGCTGTGAAGATAGAGATACACTGTTTGCATAGGATGTGACAGAAGCTGAATGATTATAAGGCAATGGATGGTCCATAAGTGTGTTGGTTAATTGCTGTAGTTTTGCCAGGCTAAAAGTGGCGGATGGCTGTGGATAATGACAACCACCATAATCACTTTGGCCCATCCTTTCATAAATTCCGATATTTGGATTGGACTCAGAAATATCTGTCAGCTGCATTGGTGGTGTAAAGTTGTTAGACATGCCACATTGTGGCAACTGCTGCTGGATGCTGGGGGGTCTTTCTAGGACACATCCTTGTGGAGATTTAACACTACAATTTTGAGGAGAGTTAATGCTGTTCTGTTGCATCATACTACAGCTTCCATTAATATTTGTAATTTGTTGTGTCACAGCACAGCTGTTCTGAGTAAGGCTACTGGAAGAGATGTTATTATACGAGCAGCTATTTTGGGATGAATTATTTCCACAAATGCTGCTCCCCAATGAGGAATCATAGCTGCTAGGATTTTCATAGTTTTCAGTTGTGCTCTCAATACTGCCAAGATCACTAAATCCACTGTCTACAACTTGTTGTGAGTGGTCTGAAACAGAAGGGACATCCATCATTGGGCTGGTTTCCATATTTTGTAACGGCATAGAAATGGCATTCTGATCAGGGCTAATTTGTGTATAGCTGCTTTCTAGAATCGATACTGCTGGACTAGTCACAGAACGAACCGATTGACTGGGATGGGAATGGACTGATGATATGGGACTGCTATGATCTGATTGATGGCAGTCATCTATTATGGTCATTTGAGGGCTTTGGTCTATATGTGTATAACTTTGCAAACTCCTACACGCTTCCTGTGTTTCCACACAGTCTTGGAAAGTATCTTCCTGCTCATTATTTTCTTGGGTAAGAGCCTGTACTGCCTGCACAGTTTCAGTGTCAATTTCTGTACAAACAGTGGGATCACCTTTTATAACAGGGATCACTGCTTCACTTTCCTTTTGGTCAGGGTCATGACTATTTTCATCTTCATACTCAGAATCAAGAGCACGTTCAGAATCAGCAGCATTATCAATATCAGCTGAAAGATCTCCACCACAGTTCACATTAGTATCATCATTATGATCATTTTGCACAGCACTGGTTGTAACATTCATGTCTAAAAAAGGTTGCTGACACTCAGGCTGCTCCTTCAATACCAACACAGAATTCTCCACCTTTTCTAACTCTGATGAATCTACATGGCTGTCATCTTCATCATCAGCATCATGATCTTCGTTATGCACTGGTTCCTCATCATCTTCATCTTCCTCCTCATGTTCCCCTGCAGGGGCAGGTTCTTCCTGCTGTTCAGCTACATTCTCGGTTTCTTCTTGGTTCTTCCCTCCATGATCAGGACCTTCTTGGCCTTCACCATGTCTGTCAGCATCTTCAGGAGGCCCTATTATATCAAATTTATCTTCCTGTTTTTTAGAAAGCACCTCTTCAGGACTCTGGGACACAGAGAGCAACTTTTCAAGATCAGTATCCAACGGGTCAGTTTCTTTACTCCGCTCACTGTCTTCCTTTGTGATCGTAGGCGCTTTTTCTGGGTGTTCCTTCTGTTCCTCTGCCAAGACCTGATGGTCAGCTTCCATAGGAGTTTCAGGGGGTGTGTACAGATTCAGCTTGAATCCAGTCTTTCTTTCCTTCTTGCGCCTCCACTTAGGTGGACCTCGCTTTACTCCTTTTGGCCAACCTTTTTTACGCTTCATGGGTTGAGAATTGCCTTCCTTATTCTTTTTTAATACAGCCCCACTAGATGGTAGGTCTACAAATACACACACAAACAAACAAAAAAATAATAATTTTTAGTAAGTTAATAAAGTCATGCAATACAATATTGATAGAGATGTACCTCACCCTTCAACTAACACTATTTACTAGTGATTTTTTGATACACAAATTAAAGCTGGGAAATTCAATCTTAATTATAACTGCAGAATCCCAATATACCTACCATTTATAATACTGTTTAACAGCCAATTTATTTATACCAAGATCAATGCAAAGAATGTCAGGGAAAATAAACATGTTCTTAAACAAAAATGGTATTCTCCTGTTTTGTCGTGAAAAAGTATTGCTGTCATTTCAAAAGTCTCCTTTATGCACTCTTTCTTTTGTTACATTTGTTTTATTACAAAACCCCTGATGTCACTCGATGAGGATTATTATTATTTTGGAAGCAAAAGCTTATTGAATGTACTCCACATCATTTTTCTTGTCTGGATTAATTAGAGGTTAAACCATTTGCATTTATAATGAACTGAGAAATTTTGAACTGGTGACAAAGGCATTCACAAACAACAAGTAAATTACAGAATGCAGTGAATGAGGAATCGAGGGACAGTAGGTATTAAAATAATGAAGAGCTACATTTAATAATAAAAACTAATTATTGACAGGAAACAATACGAATAAATAAATCTCATCAAAATAGTTGAAAATTCAGCTATTTTTACTGTTAATATTAACAGTAATAAGTAGGAGGGGTGTTAATTGAAATTAAACTTGCCAAAAACAGGAGGGTAAATGATTTTCTTATATAAACAAATTGAGAAAGGAAGAAAAGATAAAACAAAAAATGACCTTTATTTTGCTCTTCCTCCCGAATTTGACTTCTGTATTTATGTTTGTCATTTTCTTCAGCTTTAATGTATCTCTGTTTGCCACAACGATATTTCAAGATTTTTCCGACTGGCTTTTCTTCATCTTCTCCATCCCTCCGGCATGTAGGTTCTAGTAGGGGCATTGGCTGTTCTTCAGAGTTCTCAAACGGTTCACGAAGAACCTCTGTTGTTTCAGATATAGTTTCTGTTGTAACACTACTGTTAACACGCCTACGTTTACGACCTCTTTTTCTTCTGAGTATGGAAGGCCTCTGGGGGGGGTGGGGGGGGGGGAGAAACACACAAGTTTGCATTAGGAACTGTAAAATATTGCTTTTTGTGCTTTAAATTAAGCTTGTGTGCTAGACTGACAAAAGAGGAACAAATATCTACAAAATTACCTTAACTTCATGGTTACCAGCAGCATCCCCTGACTTATAATCTACTAGTACGTGTCTACTGCTAACCTCCTATGTCATGTACTTGAATAGAGAATCCAAACAAACGGAAAGTTCCGTCCCGTCATAGAGCAAATTTATGGCACTCAATAATTAATATAAATCAATTCAACTAGGATTGTGTGTGAACTACATATTTTATTTAATGAAGCTTTTCTGAGTTGTAATCTCAAAATGTAATATTTTAGAAAAATACTTATCCATACAAAGATATGTACATACATAGCAAAATATGTACATTTTCTAATCCTTGAGTCATTCAAAAACAGGTTTGACATGAGCAGCACTCCTTTTGGACACAAGAGGGCGGTGCTTTAAAAGCTTAAAACTAAACTGCTGTTACCATCACGTTGTTCCCCACAAATAAAGAAATACATACAAAAATATACAGCATTTTTCCAAAACATTTCTTGTTCAATCGTTCAGTTAGAAAGACAAATAAATTAAACATTTTCACAGTCAGAAGACTACTGGATGACTTAGACTTCTATAGTGTAAGCCACATCATATATTGGCCTACTGTACTACACAGGTATAAGACGACACAATTTCATTAAATGAGTATGTCAAGTCATATGCTTTCTAATCAAGAGCTGTAACAAATGTCAATACAAAGTCACCCTTTGAGGAAGCATTTCTAAAAATATAGCCTTCGTTTACAAAACCACACACAAGAAATAATGGAAAATAGTGCTATAGTAGGTGTAGCACACATAGAACACATCTCTTTTTCAAATTTACCTACCTACAATGAATACTTTAGTTTATGCATACCTTTCTTTTAAAGCCCAGCATTGCCTGTGCTTTTGTCAGAATGGGGGGTGAACTTGCTTGGGCACCATATTCATCATCATCCTCATCCTCATCCTCCTCCTCCTCCTCCTCACTGCCTTCTTTAGATTGATCAGTAGACCGTTCTGCAATTGTTGAGAGGCACTGTGGAGATCGCAAGAATGTATTTTTGCAAGGAACCTTTGTAGAAGGTTGTCTATTGTTGATTTTTAGAGGATACATCTCTTGCTCTTCTTTTTCCCAACAACTAGCCTGTTCCATTAAATGCTCAGCCTTCAGGAGAGGAAAAAAAAACATCAAATCAGGGAAGCAATACATTGTTTACATGATCAATATAACAAACTACATTAATCTAACTTATAACAACATTACCATGAATAAGGGGACTGCAACTTGATTAGCTTTAGGTCTCATTGCAGCAGTTATGAAAATCAACCACAGAAGATTACATTTCATGGAATATCTAAAACTATTAATAATGCAATGACTTGATTCAGGTCACTTTGCACTACATTACATGCCTGCTGACACTGATCAATTTGGAGTAAGTTAATAAACACAGTTCAGACTTGCCATACATTCTGATGTGGGAGTACTAAGTATATATAAACATCTCATAGTTGCCTAAAAAACATATAGACTAATAGAATAAAAATAATTATTAGGAATTATAAAGAGTACATACTTCCATTTCAGCTTCTCGTTCCTCTTCAGAAACAGCAGCATTAGAAACTACTAATGGAGTCCATCGCAGGCATTCTGCATCTACTTCATTCAGACGGGGATTAGCCTTCAGCTTTTCCATGTGCTTTTCAATCATCTTCTCTCTTCGGATAATTACAAACCTAAAAATTAATTAAAGACAATATTCTAACACTCCTGAAGACTATATCTAGTAAACTGAATACTAAGCAGAAAAAGTAATGCACCAGATAATTAAATTCCTTAACTGTAGGGCATCCTTCAATTTAGAAATCAGAACAGTCTTTGGAAAAATGTTTCGGGAACGCCTGCTCTACTTGGGATGTGTCGCCAAATCTAAGTGTAGAATGACTTCAGTGCATAACCTTAAAAAGTAAGGGACCCATTATCTGTGTTCCTGCATCACTGATGCCCCACTGAAGGCAACCAGCTGTTTCAGTCTCCTGTTCTAAAGCAATCTAGGTGAGCATGTACTGTATGCCAATCCTGGCACCCTGTTAGCGCCTTACAACTGTGGGGTGACCACAGTTAAATGTAAGCCCCTTGATGAGAACGCTTATCACCTCACAAAATCCTGAAGTCTTCCCTATGACAATGTTAACCCTTTCCGGTCCATTGTCGGACTGGGTCCGACATTGCAATTATTCCTCACAGGTCCTTTGTCGGACTGGGTCCGACATCATTATAGCAACGCAAAAAACGGGTTTCTAGTCATTTTTTCTCCAGGAAAAGGCGAGAAAACCATTCAGTTGCCGAATGGGAGCAACAAGAGCCGAGACAAGTCAAAAAAAAATAAATAAATAAAAAGGCGTACCTCATGAATAGTCATACATGGTATCTGGTATCAGATAACGGGGCGGGTCGTAAGTAAACAAGTTGGCTGACTGAATCAGTGCACAGAAAACACAGACATTTGCAGAGCTTTTTTTTTTATAGTAATAAAATAATGACTTGGATCGCATTATTGAGGAGTTTGGTGATAAAACGAGTGATCCGGAGATGAACGATCGGTATGTACGACTATTATTATTATTATTATTATTATTTATTTCTTACATAGGTGAACGCTATAGCAAACGAAAGGGGCTGGAGATGCCTAGTGAGTGCTTTGTTGATATGCAGGGCCATTTAAACCTATTTGACTGTGGAAAAAAATACTTTTAAACAGCGCGTCTAAAATTAACTGCACGAGTGAAAATTAATTAGACCCGACGTGCCTGACGCGCGATTAATAAATGGACCGCTTGACTGTCTTAAAGGTTTTTATTCTGATTAAACAAGCCATGTATACATAATGAGACACTATTTCAGCAAAGCATGATCTTATAGAATTCATATAGGTTTTAAATAAGGGCTTAGAGAATATCTACAATAAAACATAACAAATTTGGTGTTTTGATTAAATCTTCTACCCCAACGATAAATGCTATACCTGGTACAATACATTATCTGATTCGTTTTTTAGGTTCATTTCTTATTCTTCAAAACTCATAAATACTATGGAAAAAAATAAATCCCCACTAAACATACTGTTATACAGTAGTCTGTATGGTGGCATCATGACAAACAGTTCATTGGAATATTATGCTTAACAGATATTTAAATAATTATTTATAATAAAATAGCTCAACGATTAGACAAATGAATTAAATATTTCACTAGTACAAATCCAGGTAAAAATAAAATAATTCTTAATTCCTGCACCTGCACATATTCTTAAGGTAATTGGTAAACACTTTTCTTTGTGAGACACTGAAAGCACTAATCTCACCTGCCATCCTGCTTGTCAATCATATTGAGCTGCTGCAGAGTAGTTGCTATGTCATGTGGACACATTCCAGTAGCTCTACTTATTCCCTTGATACTGATATGTTTATCTTTGTGGCAATATAAATACTCTAATATGACACTTTTCCAATACGCCAAGTATGACAGGCGGCCCAGATCAGAGAGTGGCTTTTCTGGGGATCCTGCCTGTCCCTCCCGTCTTGAAAGCAGGTAGCCTAAAAATGAAACAAATACAAGTCAGTTCCCTGCATTGTAGCATTCATTACTCTCTGTAAACATTTATGTAAATAATGAAAAGCAATGTTTTGTTTTTATTTTATTTTCTCCTTTCCTTAAAATCAAATACAAGATTTACTGAAATAAAGTTTATGATGCAGAATCACTGTATTTTAAAGGTGGAAAGAGTCACAGGTATATCAGCAAAACACATAGGAAAATCCTAAACATGAGCAGGAGGACCATCAGTATATATACACCTTAAAGAAATTGTAGCCAACACAATAATTTCATAAATCTTCCATTAACACCACACGCCTCAAGGTGTGGAGTTTTTAAAGAAACACATTTTAAAACTTGACATATCTGGTACTACTCTAGTTTAAAGAAATCTATGTTTGCAAGTAATGCCATCAAGGAATTCTTACCGATTTACTTCCTTGGTCATTTCACCCCAGCAGTGTCCTCTGGGTCAAGCATGTTACAATATGAATCTATATGGGTCGGGACAATTTAACCCTCCATGAGAAATGACCTAGGAAATGCAAGACTTGCAAACAGAGGTTTCTTTCCATCATGTTTTAAAATGAAAACATTCGAGACCTGTATAAAATGGGTATGCACGGTGGAGAATTGTGAAACTGTTTTGTTAGCTACAAGTACCTTCAATCACTCTCATTATAGAGCTCTCTAGAATGTTTTAAAAGAGAAGACAAAACAACCTGCACTACATAATGAAATGAAGCTAGTGGGTACCAATGCCCAGAAGTGAATAGAAAAGTACAAACTAAATATGCCTTGCCTTCAGTAATTAGCCATACAGTTCTGCTGTCAAGGTTTGGCTACCATAGGCAATAGATCAGAATAATTCACACTCACTTGGTTACTGCTCATCTGTAACTCAGTATGACCCCTTGTATAAACACATTTGCTAGCCCAGTAATAGGGCAAGATAAAAAAAATACATATTTTTTAAATTATTAAATTATGTAGTGATGTCAATTATGTTTGCTCAATTATTCCTTTACTAAATTTCTGCTCTTTTCAGGTTTATCTGTTTCCTACTAAACACCATTACACTGGCATAGAATGGTTTAGTTTTCGCTGCGGTTAGTTGTTTTA